>NC_135812.1:5247234-5528462 GCF_964213995.1 Mustelus asterias
ATTTGATTCATTATTGTCACATGTATTAACATACAGTGAAAAGTATTGTTTCTTGCACGCTATACAGACAAAACATACCGTTCATAGAGAAGGAAATGAGAGAGTGCAGAATGTAGTGCTACAGTCATAGCTAGGGTGTAGAGAAAGATCAACTTAATGAAAGGTAAGTCCATTCAAAAGTCTGACAGCAGCAGGAAGAAGCTATTCTTGAGTCGGTTGGTACGTGACTTCAGACTTTTGTATCTTTTTTCCGAAGGAAGAAGGTGGAAGAGAGAATGGGTGGACACATGGCAGTTTAAAGTTTAATATGTGAAGTGGTACATTTTGGCCTGAGGAACCAGCAGAGGCAATGGAAAATAAAGGATGTAATTCCAAAGTGGGTGCAGGAACAAAGAGATCTGGCTTATATATCCCAACTCATTGGAAATGGCAGATCAGGTTGAGAAAGTGGTTGAAGTACAAGGCTTCTAGAAAAAGTGAGAGGGCATGGGATCCAAGGGGCTGCTGCCCTGTGGATCCAGAACTAGCTGTTCTGTGCCCTGTTTGAGAGCACATTTCCACTCCATCTGACGAAGGAGCAGCGCTCCGAAAGCTAATGGTATTTGCTACCAAATAAACCTGTTGGACTTTAACCTGGTGTTGTTAAAACTCTTACTGTGTTCACCCCAGTCCAACGCCGGCATCTCCACATCTTGCCCAAAGGAGGCAGAGAGTGTGTTTGATGGGTCTTTTTCTAAATGGGATATGTTCTGGGACCCTTGCTGTTTGTCATTTTCATAAATGATCTGGATGAGGAAGTGGAGGGATGGGTTGGTAAGTTTGCCGACGACACGAAGGTTGGTGGGGTTGTGGATAGTCTGGAGGGATGTCAGAAGTTACAGAGGGACATAGATAGGATGCAAGACTGGGCGGAGAAGTGGCAGATGGACTTCAACCCAGAAAAATGCATAGTGGTCCATTTTGGCAGGTCAAATGGGATGAAGGAGTACAATATAAAGGGAAAGACTCTTAGTACTGTAGAGGATCAGAAGGACCTTGGGGTCCGGGTCCATAGGACTCTAAAATTGGCCCCGCAGGTGGAGGAGGTGGTTAAGAAGGCGTATGGTGTGCTGGCCTTTATCAATCGAGGGATTGAGTTTAGGAGTCCGGGGATAATGATGCAGCTATATAAGACCCTCGTCAGACCCCACTTGGAGTACTGTGCTCAGTTCTGGTCGCCTCATTACAGGAAGGATGTGGAAAAGATTGAAAGGGTGCAGAGGAGATTTACAAGGATGTTGCATGGATTGAGTGGCATGCCTTATGAGGATAGGCTGAGGGAGCTCGGTCTTTTCTCCTTGGAGAGACATAGGATGAGAGGTGACCTAATAGAGGTATATAAGATGTTGAAAGGCATAGATCGGGTGGACTCTCAGAGGCTTTTTCCCAGGGTGGAAATGGCTGCTACGAGAGGACACAGGTTTAAGGTGCTGGGGTGTAGGTACAGGGGAAATGTTAGGGGGAAGTTTTTCACACAGAGGGTGGTGGGCAAGTGGAATCGGCTGCCGTCTGTGGTGGTGGAGGCAAACTCAATAGGGTCTTTTAAGAGACTCCTGGATGAGTACATGGGACTTAATAGGATGGAGGGTTATAGGTAGGCCTAAAAGGTAGGGATATGTTCGACACAACTTGTGGGGCTGAAGGGCCTGTTTTGTGCTGTAGTTTTCTATGTTTCTATGAAATGTATGGAGTACAAAAGCAAATAAAGTTACGATGAATCTTTATTAGACATTTGTTTGGTTTCAGCTGGAGTACCATAGCCAACTGTGGGCTCCACACTTTAGGGTGGATGTGAAACCTTTAGAGACAGCGCAGAAATAGATTGGTGAGAATGGTTCCAGGAATGAGGATTTCATATTACCTGGATACTCGGAGAAACTTGGGTTGTTTTCCATAGGGAAGAGAAGGTTGAGAGGAGACTTGACAGAGATTCTCCAAGTCACGAGGGGTTTAGACAGAATAGATAGGGAGAAACTGTCACAATTGTTAGAAGGGTTGAGAATCAGGGAACAATGATATAAGGTGAATGGCACAGGGATATGAGGGAAAAACCTTTTTACACAGCAAGTGGTTAGGATCTGGAATGATCTGCCCGAGAGTGTAGTGGAGGCAGATTCAATCATGGCTTTCGAAAGGGAATTGGATAAGCACCTGAGGAGAAAGTATTTACAGGGCTACAGGGATGAGGTTGGGGAATGGGACTTGTTGATTTGCTCCTGCAGAAAGCCTTCTGTGCTATAACGATTCCACGACTCTGAAATTTCAAACCCCTTTTGTTATTTGATAGAGTATTTTCTTTACTCTTGTGGAAGCTGCAAGTTTGAGAGATGCTGTGGAAGAAGGCTGGGTGAAAAGCAGTTTTGCTTCTTATCGGTAAAGCACATTGCAGCCATGATGTACCAGCGTAGAAGGAAATGGATGTTTAAGGGATGGATGGGCTGTCAGTCAAGTAGATGCCTTTTCCCTGGATGGTGTCGAGCTTCTTAAGTGTTGTTGCAGGTGCATCCATCAGGCAAGAGGAGAGTATTTCTTCACACTTCTGACTTGGACCTTGTAGATGATGCAGATGTTTTGAGGAGACAGATCATGTGCAGAAGTTCAGACCAAGGCAAACTTTTACAGAGCAAAATTGGGAAATAAGGAGACCCTTAGTGAGGTGCATCAAATCAAAGTTCAAAGTTTATTTATTGGTCACAGGTAAGGCTTACATTAAAACTGCAATGAAGTTACTGTGAAATTCCCCCAGTCACCATAGTCCGGTGCCTGTTCAGGTCAATGCACCTAACCAGCACGTCTTTCAGAATGTGGAAGGAAACCGGAGCACCCGGAGGAAATCCACGCAGACACAGACAGTGACCCAACCCGGGACTCGAACCCAGGTCCCTGGTGCTGAGAAGCAGCAGTACTAACCATTATGCTACCGTGCCACTTAAAAGAGCATTTTCTTTACTCTTGTGGAAGTCATCATGTGACTGCTCCATCCTGCAGTTTCTTCCCAGTTGGAAGGTTGGCTGTCGACCTATTTCCCTGAAGATGCTAGAAACTGAAGAGTAAAACAAGCTTGTCAATGAAAATTATTAATTTATTTTGTCTGTGGAGTACAAGTCATCATGGGAGCAAATATAATGAAATTCCAGTACATGTATAACTCATCCAGTGGCTAACGTTCCCTGTGATTCTACTCAAATCACCCTTCAACATGAATAAATATATTCTCGGGAAATGAAGCAAATGAGGAACAGCGGGCATAAGTTTCTTAAAAATGAAAAGTTAACAGACATAACAGATTGAGTATGATACATGGAGCTCTCAGTGTTGTGGTAATATGGAGCTGCAGACATTGTCCCAGAGGAACTGAATAACTAAATTAGATTTTGCAGTAGATTTATAGGAATTACTAGTTATCTCTGGAGTACATTTAACAATATTAGGATCTAATGCATGTGACAGCATCCTATTGTCAACTGTACTACCTAATTTTAGCAAAGATACAGCTGGATTTTACAGGTAACCAAACAGGGATGAAAGGCTATTTACACTTATAGGTGGAAGGAATTGGTCCCAAAATCTTCCAGGCTTATAGAACTGAACTTGCAACTTGCTAAAAAACACTCAATCTGATGGTTTCTAGGGACTGACTATTTTTCGCCAGAAGGATTTTAAATCTTGAAAAAGAGCATTGCCAGTTGAAGCAATGAATCTCATTGTTTATGGAAATGGACAAGTCATAGAAACCTTACAGTGCAGAAGCAGGCCATTTGGCCCATCGAGTCTGCACTGACTCTCCGACGGAGCATCCCACCCAGACACTATCCCATAACCCTACATATTTGCCCCACTAATCCCACTTAACCGACATATATTGGAACACTGAGGGGCTATTTTAGCATGCTCAGTCAACCTAATCTGCGTATCATTGGACTTTGGGAGGAAACTGGAGGAAATCCACGCAGACACGGGGAGAACTGCAAACTCCACACAGTCACCCAAGGCTGGAATTGAACCCAGGTTCCTGGTGCTGTGAGACAGCAGTGCTAACCACTGTGCCACCAAGCCACCCCTATAATTGAATTTAAATTCCCCTAGCTGCTGTGGTGGGTTTTGAAACAGTGTCCCCACAGCATTTCCCTGATCCGTTCCATTTTTAGTCTAATGACTTTACCACTATACCCCACTGTCGATTAGAATTTTCTAAGTACAGCTGATCTTTCAGATTGCTCTCTGTATATAAACATTATTACATAAGAACAATTTCCTACTCTCAGTTACAAAGTCAAGAGTAGTCAGTCTGGGACATGTGTGAGCTAATACAGATGCCTGGAGGTTTCCTAAAAGTCTTGAGGCTAAATCACTGTGGGTCAAAGTTGTCCTTTACACAAAACAGTCCATTCTGATTGGCCTCCAGATCTGATGTTTTCATGATTTGATTTGATTTATTATTGTCACATGTATTAGTATACAGTGAAAAATTTATTGCGCGCTAAACAGAAGAAGCATACTGTTCATAGAGAAGGAAAGGAGAGGATGCAAAATGTAGTGTTACAGTCATAGCTAGGGTGTAGTGAAAAATCAACTTAATGTGAGGTTGTTCCATTCAAATGTCTGATGGCAGCAGGGAAGAAGCTGTTCTTGAGTTGGTTGGTACGTGACCTCATATTTTTGTATATTTTTCTCGATGGAAGAAGGTGGAAGAGAGAATGTCCGGGGTGCATGGGGACCTTAATTATGCTGGCTGCTTTGCTGAGGTAGCGGGAAGTGAACTAAATATGCAGTATTAAGATTTCATATCCTTCATTGTGAAAATCAGTTTGGAATTTATTGCTGTTACCCGGAAAGGTAAAACTCCCTGCAATAGTCTAAACCCAGTAAGAAGTTTAACAACACCAGGTTAAAGTCCAACAGGTTTATTTGGTAGCAAAAGCCACACAAGCTTTCGAGGCTCTGAGCCCCTTCTTCAGGTGAGTGGGAATTCTGTTCACAAACAGAACTTATAAAGACACAGACTCAATTTACATGAATAATGGTTGGAATGCGAATACTTACAACTAATCCAGTCTTTAAGAAACAAAACAATGGGAGTGGAGAGAGCATCAAGACAGGCTAAAAAGATGTGTATTGTCTCCAGACAAGACAGCCAGTGAAACTCTGCAGGTCCACGCAACTGTGGGAGTTACAAATAGTGTGACATAAACCCAATATCCCGGTTGAGGCCGTCCTTGTGTGTGCGGAACTTGGCTATCAGTTTCTGCTCAGCGACTCTGCGCTGTCGTGTGTCGCGAAGGCCGCCTTGGAGAACGCTTACCCGAATATCAGAGGCCGAATGCCCGTGACCGCTGAAGTGCTCCCCAACAGGAAGAGAACAGTCTTGCCTGGTGATTGTCGAGCGGTGTTCATTCATCCGTTGTCGCAGCGTCTGCATAGTTTCCCCAATGTACCATGCCTCGGGACATCCTTTCTTGCAGCGTATCAGGTAGACAACGTTGGCCGAGTTGCAAGAGTATGTACCGTGTACCTGGTGGATGGTGTTCTCACGTGAGATGATGGCATCTGTGTCGATGATCCGGCACGTCTTGCAGAGGTTGCTGTGGCAGGGTTGTGTGGTGTCTTGGTCACTGTTCTCCTGAAGGCTGGGTAGTTTGCTGCGGACAATGGTCTGTTTGAGGTTGTGCGGTTGTTTGAAGGCAAGAAGTGGGGGTGTGGGGATGGCCTTGGCGAGATGTTAGTCTTCACCAATGACATGTTGAAGGCTCCGGAGGAGATGCCGTAGCTTCTCCGCTCCGGGGAAGTACTGGAGGGTACTCTGTCCACTGTGTCCCGTGTTTGTCTTCTGAGGAGGTCGGTGCGGTTTTTCGCTGTGGCGCGTTGGAACTGTTGATCAATGAGTCTAGCGCCATATCCTGTTCTTATGAGGGCATCTTTCAGCGTCTGGAGGTGTCTGTTGCGATCCTCCTCATCCGAGCAGATCCTGTGTATACGGAGGGCTTGTCCGTAGGGGATGGCTTCTTTAACGTGTTTAGGGTGGAAGCTGGAGAAGTGGAGCATCGTGAGGTTATCCGTGGGCTTGCGGTACAGAGAGGTGCTGAGGTGACCGTCCTTAATGGAGATGCGCGTGTCCAAGAATGCAACCGATTCCGGAGAGTAGTCTATGGTGAGCCTGATGGTGGGATGGAACTTGTTGATGTCATCATAGAGTTGTTTCAGTGATTGTTCACCATGAGTCCAAAGGAAGAAAATGTCATCGATGTATCTAGTGTATAGCATCGGTTGAAGGTCCCGTGCAGTGAAGAAGTCTTGTTCGAACCTGTGCATGAAGATGTTGGCATATTGAGGTGCAAATTTGGTCCCCATGGCTGTTCCGTGTGTCTGGATGAAGAACTGGTTGTTGAAGGTGAAGATATTGTGGTCCAGGATGAAGCGGATGAGATGTAAAATTGCATCTGGAAACTGGCAGTTGTCGGCGTTGAGTACTGAGGCCGTTGCAGCAATGCCATCGTCATGGGGGATGCTGGTGTAGAGTGCTGAGACATCCATTGTGACGAGGAGCGCTCCTGGTTCAACTGCTCCATGTGTGCCGAGTTTCTGTAGGAAGTCCGTCGTGTCGCGACAAAAGCTGGGGGTTCTTTGTACAATGGGTTTCAGGATGCCCTCGACATAGCCGGAGAGGTTCTCGCACAGGGTCCCATTGCCCGATACGATGGGACGGCCGGGTGTGTTTGCCTTGTGTATCTTCGGGAGGCAGTAGAGATCTCCAACGCGGGGAGTACGTGGGATGAGAGCACGGAGGGTGTTCTGAAGGTCCGGATCAAAGGTCTTGATCAGAGTGTTGAGTTGACGGGTGTGTTCTTTGGTCGGATCTGCAGGTAACTGTCCGGCATCTCCACATCATAGTCTAAACCCTGCATGGATACAGCCAACTAAGCTACTGTTTTCCAAACAGATTCCTACTAAAAAGAGATGATGCAGTGTTAAGCCTTTTCAAAATTAACCTAGATTATTGCTACATGGCACTCAGATGTTCAGCCATCTTTACATATTTGTTACACACAAATCCAAGATTTGTTCTGGGAATTAAGTGGTTTTCTATTTTTTGCAGTCCATGCTAACAATAACTCGAATTTATAAATTGCATTATAAAATTTGTAATCTTTAACAGGGAGTAGGACAAAGGCAGTAGGTACATGGGAACACCATCCAAGTAACGCACCATCCTGATTGACATTCTTTCATTATCACTGAGTTAAGTTGCTGGACTTCCAGCCTATCAGCACTGGGAGTTCCCATAGGAATGGGCAACAGATGCTGGTCTTTGCAGCAATGCCCAAAACATCTATAATGCAGTAAGAACTCACCATACTGAACACTCACAGCTAAGGCACAGCAACACCAAGTATTGCTAAATCTCAGATAAAAGCTAATTACTGTCGATGCTGGGATTGGAAAGAAAAAATGTAAATGCTGGAAAATCTCAGCAGGTCTGACAACATCTGTGGAGAGAGAACAGAGGTTAATGGGGACGAGCTTACCAAACAAATTCTAAGTGCCAAATGAGCGTGAAAATGGGAGAAATTTGTGCCTTTTTTGGATGAGTTAATAATTGAATCTTACCTGTCAAAAAATGAGGGCAAACTAGTTTCTTGCCAGCAGGGGGAGTGGCGGGGCCTAGCTCACCCAAAAGCCAACAGATAGCAGCAGAGTGTGCAATTGTGCATGCTCAGATCCCTGTTCCACAAACACAAAGACCTGACAATCACTGCCTCCCCCAGCTAATTCAGGCCTTTATGTCTGAATTACACCTCCCTGACACCATGGGACTCTGTGGCCAATCCACCTCCTGGACTGATTGCCACCCTCTCCCCCCTCACATGGTCTGTCCGATTCCCCCATCCCCAGCTGCAGCTGAAACCCCTCCCCCATGCACAGACCAGCCAATCGCCAGTTGCAGAGTGTCAGTGGTCCCCCCCTCGTTTGGCCTGCACCCTCAGACCCCACCCCCTCCTCGTAGTCCCCACTACCTCAGGCCCCACCCCCTTGGCACTGCCCGGTGTCAGACTGGTACTGGTCAGGTGCCAGGTTGGCACTGCCAGACTGGCACTGCCCAAGGGACAACCCCCGACCTCCACTCCCGACCTCCATTAATCACTGACAAATTAGTGATCTCTTATCAAAACAAGCTTTATTCAGAACCGAGTTTAAGCATACTCTAACAAAATGCTGCAGTTTAACACGTAACACTTGAACAATCTTTACACATGAAAAGAAACAACGCTAAGTTCCAACTTATCACTATTTCAGTTCTGAGTAAGCAACATTCTTCCCATAGACTTAAACCCACTTTCAATACAGTTAGCAAACCCAAGCATACTTGCTTTAAATTAGTGTAGAAAGTCCTGAAGCTGGGAAGAAACTTTGCAGAGAGAAATGTTGCAGAGAGAGCCTGTACAGTGAGAGAGAGGGAGAGGGAGCAGGCATCTTTTTTAAACAGCTTCAGTCAGCAACTAACTCTGAACCAAAACAGAAACTGTTTCTCTGCTACAAACCTAGCTGCTCCCACTTCTAGAATCACGTGACTCTGTATACCGGAACTCACAGTCCATTTCTTCAATCGAAAAAATCCCTTGGGAAATCTCAGTTTCTAAACAACAGTCTATTAAACTTTCTGCTAAATAAACACTACACGGTTAAAATAGGTAATTATCCTGCTTTCCCTGTATCTGCACTGTATATGTCCCAGACACACCAACTCCCTGCATAAAAAAACTGAACTTTAAAACATTCTATAGAAAGGTAAAATATATCAATAGCACAGTGTCATCACAATATTGAAAATATTCTGCTATACGTTTTCTCATTCAATTGTATTGTGTCTAAACATTCGCCTCACCTTAAACTCTAAACAATAAATCTTGTCTATTGAGACTATCTGAGCAGTATGCTCCGGAATATTGAAAAAAAAACAAAGTAAAAGGATGACTTACATTTATAAAACATTTTCCATGACCACAGGTCATCTCAAAATCACTGTTGTAATATAGGAAATATAGCAGTCGAACTGCACACAGCGAACTCCCAAAAACAGCAATGAATTAATAATCAGATAACCTGTGATTTTGTGATGTTGGTGGAGGATAAATATTGGCCAGGAAACCAGGGTAACTGCTCTAATCTGCTTCAAAGTAATGCCATGGGATGTTTCACATGCACCCGAGAGGGTAGCTAGGGCCTCAGTTTAACGGGCACTTACAACTGTCCAGCACTCCGACAATATTGCACTGGAATGTTAACCTTGACTTTTACACTCAAGCCTGGGGATGAAATTTGACAATGCAATCATGTGGCTCAGAGTCGAGAATGTTGCTAACTGAGCCAAAGTTTTGGGTGGCATGGTGGCACAGTGATTAGCACTGTTGCCTCACAGCGCCAGGGACCTGGGTTTGATTCCCGGCTTGGGTGACTGCCTGCGTGGAGTTTGCACATTCTCCCCTGCATCTGTGAGAGTTTCCTCCGGGTGCTCCAGTTTCCTCCCACAGTCCAAAGATGTGCAGGTAAGGTTAATTGGACATGCTAAATTGCCCCTTGGTGTCAGGGGGATTAGTGGGGTAAATATGTGGGGTTACGGGGATAGGGCTTGTGTAGGATTGTTGTCGGTGCCGACTCGATGGGCCGAACAGCCTCCTCCTGCACTGTTGGGATTCTATAATTTTATGATATTCAATTGTTTCCCTTAAACGCCTCAATTACTAGGCGGCACCATGGCACAGTGGTTAGCACTGCTGCCTCACAGTGCCAGGGGCCATGGTTCAATTTTGGCTTTGGGTGACTGTCTGTGTGGAGTTTGCATGTTCTCCCCATGTCTGCATGGTCCTCCGGATGCTCCAATTCCCTCCCAAAGTCCAAAGATGTGCAGGTTAGGTGGAATGGCCATGCTAAATTGTCCCTTAGTGTCCCAAGATGTGTAAATTGGAATAATTAACTATGGTAAATGTGTGGGATTTACAGGGATAGGGCAAGGGAGAGGGCCTGGGTAAAGTACCCTGTCAGAGAGCCGGTGCTGATTTGATGGGCTAAATGGCCTCTTCTGCACTGTAGAGATCCAATGATTCAATGATACCTCTCCCTCTTCACCTTTAAAACCCTCCTTAAAGCCTATTTCTTTGTCTAATGTTTTGGTCGCTGTTACTAATCTCACCCTCTTAGCCCAAGGAAACTACGAATCATTTTGAAAGATTTTCTACATTAAAAAATGCAATATAAATGCAACAATACCGTTGCTTTTTATAAGAAAAAATGATCTGCAACTTCAGCAAACCCAAAATATTGAGTGTGCTCGCTTGTTGCTTCTGCTATTAATTATTTGTTGATCTATCAAATTTAACACACACTTTAGATCTGATTCAGGCTAAAACATGCACAGCTGAGATTTGCAAGATTGAATTATTTCTCTTGATTCCAATCTCCTCTCAGCTGCGATGCTTTCAACGATATTCTCTGCGAATATTACGCTAAAGATTACAGATGATGTTGAACACAAAGTACATGCAACTTTATCAATTTATTTTTCATTTCTGGGAGAGAACTAAAGTGCTTCTGTAATCCATGGATCTGATTTGATTGACTATCCTGAGAATTTTTGCGCTTTTGTAAATAAAAGAAAATAACCCTGTACAATTTTATATCAATCAAGCTGATGAAATGAATTCCATCCCTTCAATACCCAAGTGAAGTACAACAGAATTCAAATTGTAACCCGAGAGTCCACCTGTGTTACTGACCACCTCACAATGAGACACTGATGTTCGAGATCAGTTCATGTGGACACACTGCAGATTTGGCTGCAATTCTGACATCTTTAAAAGCTTTGGTATTTCAAAGAATCCAGGGACATCCAACAGGTGTGGGTTCTAAAAAGATTACATTCGTCTGTTAGGTGTTCATGTGAAAATACTGCCAATGTAAGAAGTAACTTATTTTTAAAAATCAACACTTGGTAGTGGAAACAGATGAAAACTGGGTTGCTTTGATTTTGTCCTTCAAAGAGAATTTTTGGGGAAAAGATTTCAAAGAGGTGAAAGACATGCTTCCGATTACAACTTAAAGATGCCTTAGTGTGTATCAAAGAATAGAATCATAGAATTCCCACAGTGCAGAAGGAGGCCATTCAGCCCATCGAACCTGCACCAATCACAATCCCACGCAAGCCCTATCCCCGTAACCCCATGTATTTACCCTGACAATCCCGCTGACACTAAAGGGTAATTTAGCATGGCCAATCCACCCAACCCGCACAGCTTTGGAGTGGGGGAGGAAACTGGAGCACCCGGTGGTTATAATAGTTATGGATTGTTTTCAATGGGGAAATTCACACAGATACTGATTTATCTTTCAGCCTCCTCCAGTCCTTCCGATTTTCTCTAAGTCACTATTATTGCTGGGAGTTGTCTGGCTCCTTTATCTAAATGGTCATTCTTCTTGGAATGGAATATTACAATTGAACCATGTGACTCAGATGAGAATGCTGTCAACTTGCAATGAACTGAAATGACTGACCACCCAAAGGTCACAAACTATATGTGGGCCCACCACAGCCAAGACTGACCTGTCTACCCAGTGTATACACAGTCAGTAGAAAGCAAAAGATCTGGCTACCTTTCTCACTATCATTAAGAAAGCCCACCAACGCCTCTACTTTCTCAGAAAACTAAGGAAATTTGGCATGTCAGCTACAACTCTCACCAACTTTTACAGATGCACCATAGAAAGCATTCTTTCTGGTTGTATCACAGCTTGGTATAGCTCCTGCTCTGCCCAAGACCGCAAGGAACTACAAAAGGTCGTGAATATAGAACATAGAACATAGAAAGCCACAGCACAAACAGGCCCTTCGGCCCACAAGTTGCGCCGATCATATCCCTACCTCTAGGCCTATCTATAGCCCTCAATCCCATTAAATCCCATGTACTCATCCAGAAGTCTCTTAAAAGACCCCAACGAGTTTGCCTCCACCACCACCGACGTCAGCCGAATGTAGCCCAATCCATCATGCAAACCAGCCTCCTTTCCATTGACTCTGTCGACACTTTCTGCTGCCTCGGCAAAGCAGCCAGCATAATTAAGGAACCCACGCACCGTGGACATTCTCTCTTCCACCTTCTTCCTTCGGGAAAAAGATCCGAAAGTCTGAGGTCACGTACCAACCGACTCAAGAACAGCTTCTTCCCTGCTGCTGTCAGACTTTTGAATGGACTTACCTTGCATTAAGTTGATCTTTCCCTACACCCTAGCTATGACTGTAACACTACATTCTGCACTCTCTTTTTCCTTCTCTATGAACAGTATGTTTTGTCTTGTAACACGCAAGAAACAATACTTTTCATTGTATGTTAATACATGTGACAATAATAAATCAATCAAAATCCTTCTAAGCACTGGGCCACAGACGCAAGTTGCTCTGTGTGTGTGCAACCTTGCTTTGTGCAGAATGGAGATTGAAGCAGTGTGATACCACTTTTACAAATTGAATGATTGAGGAGATTTTACCAGAAATGAGGTGGTAATATAGTGTTTATGTTACTAAATTAATAATCCACAGAATGAGAGTTCAAATCTTCCTGCAGCAGTTTAAAAATTTGAATTCTGTCTTTTAGAATATATCCTGGTAACTAGGAATGGGCAATCAACAGATTCCCACATCCTGAGCATGAATGAAAAAAAAACAGAAGGAAAAACCTACTGGAGTGTTATTTATGGAACGTATTGGATATAACGAGACCAACCTTGGAATGGATGTAGAATTTATTTAAAAATGGAGACGGTTTTGTGGAAGCTTTTTTTCTCTCACAGGATGTGAACATCAGTGGCAAGGCCATTCTTTGTTGCTCATTCCTAGTTGCCCTTGAGAAGATGGTGACAAGCTGCTTTCCTGAACCGCTGCTGTCCATGTGGTGTAGGTTCACCCACAGCACTGTTAGGGAGGAGACTCCAGGTTTTTGATCCAACAACAGTGAAGGAACGGTGATAAAGTTCCAGTCAGGATGTTGTGTGGCTTGGGGGGAACTTGGGGGGAACTTGGGGGTCATGCCGTCCCCACTGTCTGTTGTCCTTGTCGGTGGCAAAGTCATGGGTTTGGAAGGTGCTGTCAAAGGAGTCTTGGCAATTTGCTGCAGTGCATCGTGTATATACAATACACTGCTGCCATTGTGCATTGCTGGTGGAGGGAGTGAATGTAGATGTGGTGCTGTTTGGGATGGATAGTGTACAAATCAAACAGGCTGCTTTGTCCTGGATGGTGTCAAGCTCCTTGAGTGTTGTTGGAGCTGCACCCACCCAAATTAATGGAGAGCATTCCATTACATTCCTGAGTCACGCTCTGTAGATGGTGGACAGACTTTGGGGAGTTAGGAGGTGAGTTACTCATCACAGAACTCCCAGACTCTGACCTGCTCCTGTGGCCACAGTATTTGTATAGCTAGCCCAGTTAAGTTTCTGCTTCAAGCTTTAGCAAGGATTTTGTTTTCATTTTGTTTGAGATTCACACAGCAGGTCAGTACTTGAGGGGCCCTGGCAGGATGGGAAGTTATAATCCCCAGATACCTCCTCTGAAAGTGATGCAAACACCTCACTAGCTCTATCTACCAATCTTGTGTGAATCAGTCATACCCACATGGTCTGTGCCATTTCATTTATTTAGCAATTTTCTCAAATGAAATGAAAAAGGCTTCTACATCTTTCTCATCAAACCTTGGCAACGTTGGACATATTTAAATAGATCCCCACCAGGCTTTTGACTATGACGCTCTTCTCTTCCTCACTACCCTCATCACTATACTCAAGCTGTATGTTTCCCTTTACCTCCGCCACTTTAAATTGACGTTTACTTTTAATTTCCAGTTTCTGAAGTTCAAATTCTCTCTATTTTTCTTTTTCCCTTGCCTGAAATTCAGGCAATCTTATTTCTTGTATTTTTTGTTCCTCTCTTTCTCATGCTTTTTCTGCTGCAATGGCCTCCCTTGCTCTGGCTTTTGCTACTCTCTCTCTTTCCTTTATTTTGAATTCAAGCTGCTTTAATTCTTTCTCATGGTCAAGCTGTTTCATTTGTAATCAAATTCTAGCCATTTCCAATGATTCTGGCTTGCGTTTCTGGCAATTTTCAATGCTGAGCTACGCCACAATTACCTCCCCCTTCCTTATACTGTCAGCCATGATGTGGAGTTGCCGGCGTTGGACTGGGGTGGGCACTGTAAGCAGTCTCACAACACCAGGTTAAAGTCCAACAGGTTTATTTGGTAGCACGAGCTTTCAGAGCGCTGCTCCTTCATCAGGTGAGTGCAGGATTTGTCTATTTATATATGCCCTTATATATACCTAGTGTTGTGAGACTACTTACTAATACTGTCAGGTAATGTCAACTGCAACGTTTGTGCCAATTCCAAAAACTTTGTTTTAGTCACTTTTTGTCAACCACCCTGTTTAACTTCTTCCACCCCCAGGAACCTCTTAGCCTCTAAAGGAGCCATTATTCCACAAGGCACTCCCTATTTAAACCTGAATATAACACCTGAAAAGGAAACACAGTTACTCTCCACTCACTGACTTTGTGTCCAATAATCATAAACCAAACAAGGAATTATAGATTCTAATCCTGCAAGAGCTCCCAATTTGTTAGGGACCAGATCAGAAACTCCGAGGTACATTATGAAGTTAGCCTAGACCCCAGCTTTATTTGATTTTTGCAATATATATTAAAGATAATAGTCAATTATTGGTGTTTCACTCCAGGTGTGATTCTATTAACCCACTAGGAAGCATTTATTAAAACAAACTTTATTTAAGAACACAGTTAGAATATAGCAACAAAGAATTAGCATAACTTTTACCAATTGAAATACTTAAATCATGACAAGGTATAAATCTTAACAACTAGCTATCTCTGTAGTTCCAATGTAAGCAATATCCCCTCAGACATGCATCCTTTTTCAGAATCAGTTAGCACAAAAACATATAGCTCACGTGGATGCTAGGTTTTCAGCCTTCTATAGATATAGATCCAGAAAGACACCTGTCTTTCTGACTCCCATACAGCAGTCTCCAGAGAAAGATTTACCTTTAAGCAGCAGAACATCTGGTAAAGAGACCTATTTACAGGCAGATTCCAGTTGCCAACCTTCAGACGCTACTTCTCTCTACAGCTCCAAAGCAGAAACTAAGTTTGTTTCTCTCTGTGAGCCAGTTATAGACACAACGGCAACGATAATAGAACTGACTGCTAAAACAAGTCCTGCACAAGAAACAAACACAAAATAATTTCTTAAAAACACAGTATCGCCACATTGGGGCAGGCTCGAAGGGCCAAATGGCCTATCTATGCCCTATTTCATATGTTCATAAGTTCGTATTAAGAGAAAATGTGAAAGTTAATATGTAAAGCAGTAACAGAGGAACTTAAGCCTCAAGGTCAGGTGATTGCCTGTTAAAATTAAAATTAAACTTTATTAGTCACAAGTAGGCTTACGTTAAAACCACAATGAGGCTACTGTGAAAATCCCCTAGTCACCACACTCCGGCGCCTGTTCGGGTACACTGAGGGAGAATTTACCATGGCCAATGCACCCTAACCAGCACATCTTTCCGACCGTGGGAGGAAACTAGAGCATCTGGAGGAAACCCACGCAGACACGGGGAGAAGCTGCAGACTCCACACAGACAGTGACCCAAGCCGGGAATTGAACCCGGGTCCCTGGCGCTGTGAGGCAGCAGTGCTAACCACTGCGCCATCGTGCTACCCTGTTGTAGCATTGAGCCAAGTGAACAACAAAGGTCACTATTTTGATCCCAATAATGTGCTAAGTTAGCTTCTCTGAATTAAAGTGGGGACATTTTAATTGGCTTCAATGTTCATGGGCTAGGATGATTTGGGACCCCAGTCCGGCATGCTGTCCAGCAACACCTTCAGGAAGTTAGCAGGTATGGAAATGGGTGAACACTGAATTGGGCTTCACTTTGCCTGTCTCTAATGGTGATCAATTGTCAAGATCTCAGAGCGACATTTAAAGAGCAGCCATGTGGTTTAGTTATAGGAGAGTCAGTGAACCCTGATGGCTGATCACCCCTGGAAGACACAGCATTTTTAAACAAGAAAGTTGGAAAATTCATAATGAAAGAGCTAAGTTAGGGATTCATTAGGAAGAGAAAAAACATTCAGGTAATTTTGCAGCAGAGGGTAGGTGAAGCACAAACTATTTGGCAGCATGGAAAGTTCTCTTTCCAGTAAGTAGAGAGAGCGTGAGGAAATACAGGTTAGTAATAAAGTCATTAAGAGACTGAAGTATTGAAACATTCATAAAGCATTAGAATCCAATGGAATTCATCCAAGAGAACTTCATAAAATCTGGGTAGAAGCAGGAGAACTGTGGCAGAAATTTTTCACAGCTCATTTTGCACAACCTCGGTACGAGGAGGTTAGTACAGAGCTTAAGTTAGTCCATTTTTTTTTAAAAAAAAGGTCACAAGCATGAACTTGGAAATATTAGGCTTGTTAGCTTGGAACCTATCTTAAGAGGAAGCAATTAAAGCACATTTCATGACAGAAAATGCAGCAAATTGAAGCCAGCAAGGGTTTATGAAAGACAGATTATGTCCTAAACAGCCGTCTGGATTTTGGGATGACACAGCATCATGGGACAACATGTTTTGAAAGATGCAGCGTTGCATTCTTTTCAGTGCTTTACTCAAAATCAGACAGATTAAAGCAGAGAAAGGTAGAAAATAGGAGCCACAGGAGGCCATTCAGCCCTTCGCAACTGCTTTGCATTTTTAAAATTCATTCATGGGACATGGGTGTCTCTGGCTGGGCCAACATTTACTGCCCATCCCTTAGCTGCCTTTGAGAGGGTAGTTGAGAGTCAACCACATTGGCTCTGGAGTCACATGTAGGCCAGATTGGGTAAGGACGGCAGATTTCCTTCCCTGAAGGACATTAGTGAGGAGTCTAACAACACCAGGTTAAAGTCCAACAGGTTTATTTGGTAGCAAATGCCACTAGCTTTCAGAGCGCTGCTCCTTCGTCAGATGGAGTGGAAACCTGTTGGACTTTAACCTGGTGTTGTTAGACTCCTTACTGTGTTTACCCCAGTCCAACGCCGGCATTTCCACATCGTGACATTAGTGAACCAGATGGGTTTTTCCAAAAATCAACAATGGATTCACAGTCATCAATAGATCTTAATTCCACATTGCTTTATTGAATTCAAATTCCACCATAATGGGATTTGAACCCACGTCCCCAGAACATTAGCAGAGCTTCTGGACTAACAGTCTAGCAATAATACCACTAGACCATCGCCTCCCCGATAAAGGATGGTCAACCAACTCAGTAACCTTTTCCTGCTTTCCCCCATATCCTTTGATCCCTTTAGCCCCAAGAGCTGTATGTGACTCCTTAATGAAAACATAAGTGCTGAAATCTTGCTGCCATTTACGCTGGCAGTATCTTATGGTGCTGCCGATGGCATACCCCACTGTGGGCTTCCCAACGATGAGGGGTGTATTCAATGGGAAATTCCATTGACATCAGAGGGACCTTGAGCAGTGCATCGCTTTGTGCCACTGCGAAACACGCCGCGGAGAGGGAGGAAAATCTGGCCCACGTTGTTTTGGCCTTAACTACTTCCTGTGGTCAAGAATTTTACAAGCTTACCACTATCTGGATGAAGAAATTCCTCATCACCCCAGTCCTAAATGGTCTACCCCATATCCTCAGACTGTGACCCCTACCTCTGGATCCCCATGCCATCAGAAACATCCTTCCTGCATTTACCCAGTCTAGCCCTGTTAGAACTTTCTAGGTTTCCGTGAGATTCCCCCCTCATTCTTCTAAATTCCAGCCAATATAATCCTAATCAACTCAATCTCTCCTCATACGTCAGTCCCGCCACCCCAGGAATCAGTCTGGTACACCCTCTTTGCAGTCCCTCTGTAGCAAGGACATCCTTCCTCAGATAAGGACACCAAAACGGCACAGAATATTCCAGGTGTGGCCTCAACAACACCCTGTATATTTGCAGCAAGACATTCCTGCTCCTCTACTCAAATCCTCTCACTATGAAGGCCAACATACCATTTGCCCTGTTTACTGCCTGCTGCACCTGTATGCTTACCTTCAGTGACTGGTGTACGAGGACACCCAGATATCGGTGGCTCTGACATCCATCATTAAAAAGTGCTTCGAAAGGTTTGTCACGGCACGAATCAATTCCAGCCTCCCGGACTACCTGGATCCACTACAGTTTGCCTACTGCCGCAACAGGTCCACAGCAGACGTCATCTCCCTGGCCCTGCAGTCAACCCTGGAACACCTAGATAACAAGGACACCTATATCAGACCCCTATTTATTGACTACAGCTCAGCCTTCAACACCATTATTCCCACAAAATTTATCTCCAAACTCCGTGGCCTGGGCCTTGGCACCTCCCTCTGCGACTGGATCCTGAACTTCCTAACTCACAGACCACAATCAGTAAGGATAGGCAACAACACCTCCTCCACGATCGTCCTCAACACCAGTGCCCCACAAGGCTGTGTTCTCAGCCCCTTACTATACTCCTTATACACCTATGACTGTGTGGCCAAATTCCCCTCCAACTCAATTTTCAAGTTTGCTGATGACACCACCGTAGTGGGTCGGGTCTCAAACAATGACGAGACAAATTACAGGAATGAGATAGAGAATCTGGTGAACTGGTGCGGCAACAATAATGTCTCCTTCAATGTCAGCAAAACGAAAGAGATAATCATCGACTTCAGGAAATGCAATGGAGGACAGGCCCCTGTCTACAACAATGGGGACAAAGTAGAAATGATCAACAGCTTCAAGTTTTTAGGTATCCAGATCACCAACAACCTGTCCTGGTCCCCCCCCGATGCCGACACAATAGTTAGGAAAGCTCACCAACTTTCTCAGAAGACTAAGGAAATTTGGCATGTCAGCTATGACTCTCACCAACTTTTACAGATGCACCATAGAAAGTATTATTTCTGGTTGTATCACAGCTTGGTATGGCTCCTGCTCTGTCCAAGACTGCAAGGAACTACAAAGGGTCGTGAACGAAGCCCAGTCCATCACTCAAGCCAGTCTCCCAACTATGGACACTGACTACACTTCCCCCTGCCTCGGAAAAGCAGCCAGCATAATTAAGGACCCCACACACCCAGGACATACTTTCTTCCACCTTCTTCCATCGGGAAAAAGATACAAAAGTCTGAGATCACGTACCAACCGACTCAGGAATAGTTTCTTCCCTACTGACTTTTGAATGGACCTACCTCGCATTAAGTTGATCTTTCTCTACACCCTAGCTATGATTGTAACACTACATTCTGCAGTCTCTTGTTTCTTTCCCTATGAACGATATGCTTTGTATAGCGCGCAAGAAACAATACTTTTCACTGTATAGTAATACATGTGACAATAATAAATCAAATCAAATCAAACATTCCCCTCTCTGATTCTACAACCATTTGCTATTCAGAAGGTTGACACCTTTGTACATTGCAGTACCGGTGAGGACAGCCAGGCAGAGCACAGCAGATGATTCACTGCTATTGCAGCCTTTCCAAGGATTCAGGAAGCATTGATTGCACAAATGTGCCCAAATTGGCACCTGCTGAAGAGTCGGGGGCCTTTGTAAATCAGCAGGGGCTCCACTTCCTGAACATCAAGACCCGACCATGCAGGAGAATCCTACCTGGTGTCTGGACACTCCTGTCACCACATCTCCTCAGAGGAGACAGTCACTGGCAGAGGGGCAGAGGAGCTGCTGCCACCATCAGTCGTGCCCCAAGAGGAGGCCCCTATTCCACTACCAACATGAGGTTTGTTTGAACCTCTCCACTCACCATGGATGGACAAGCAGCATGCAGAGTTACTGGATGCCTCATCCATCTCTCACATCGGCAGTGAGCTGCTGAGGTCGACGCCAGTGTGTGGGCCCACAGGAAACCCCAGGCTGAGTTCCTGGAGCTGCTGTTCGATGGGAGTTGCCACTCTCTGTCTTTGGATGATGCTGTGCATTCAGTGCTAAAGGTCAACACACTGACCATGCTCCCCATGGACTCCTCCATTCCAGAGACCACGGCATGAAGACCCTCAGGAATTCCTGCCAGATCTCCACACGCATCCCGCTGGACATCTAACATTCACCGACCAATGGACAACTCCAGAGACTCGTCATCTGCCCAGAGCTTGGCGTCATCCAGGTCTTCGGTAATTCTCCGATTGTTGGAGCCTTGGGGAATCTCTGTCTCTGTCAGCTCCTCAGCGAGGGTGATGTACCTTCCCCAGTGTGTTCTATCATCTGTCCCAGAGCACTCAGACCCCCCAGTTCCTTTTTCTGAGGTGCTGCAAAGTGCAGAGAGCAGGGAGGCAGGTGCTGCTGGCTGGACATCATCCCAGAATGTGAATGAAGAATCTTCTGGGTAATTGAGTGGTCTGGAGGATATTCAGTCTGCGGGAAACATATTTGAAGATCACCCAGCATTCAGAATACATGCGAGGTTATGTTGCAGCTGTATAAGATGCTGGTGAGGCCACACCTGGAGTGCTGTGTACAGTTTTGGTCTCCTTACTTGAGAAAGAACATACTGGCACTGGAGGGGGTGCAGAGGAGATTCACTAGGTTGATTCCAGAGTTGAGAGAATTGGCTTATGAGGAGAGACTGAGTAGGTTGGGGCTATACTCATTGGAATTCAGAAGAATGAGGGGAGATCTTATAGAAACATATAAGATTATGAAGGGAATAGATAAGATAGAAGCAGTTTCCACTGGCAGGTGATACTAGAACCAGGGGGCATGGCCTCAAAATAAGGGGAAGCAGATTTAGGACTGAGTTGAGGAGGAACAAAGGGTTGTGAATTTGTGGAATTCTCTGCCCAGTGAAGCAGTTGAGGCTACCTCACTGAATGTTTTTAAGGCAAGGATAGATAAATTTTTGAACAGTAAAGGAATCAAGGGTTATGGCGAGTGGGCGGGTAAGTGGAGCTGAGTCCACGAAAAGATCAGCCATAATCTTATTGAATGGCAGAGCAGGCTCGAGGAGCCAGATGGCCTACTCCTGCTCCTAGTTCTTATGTTCTTATGCTTTCTATTAGATTGTAAAATTGGAAATCTGGAGGAACCTATTTACCAACAGAATGGTTAAAATATAGAACTCGCTACCATAAGGAATCCATAGAATAGAATCCATAGAATCCCTGCAGTGCAGAAGGAAGCCATTCGGCCCATCGAGTCTGCACTGACCACAATCCCACCTAGGCCCTATTCCCGTAACCCCACATATTTACCCTGCTAATCCCCTGACATTAAGGGGCAATTTAGAATGGCCAATCAACCTAACCAGCACATCTCTGGACTGTGGGAGGAAACTGGAGCACCCAGAGGAAACCCACACAGACACGGGGAGAATGTGCAAACTCCACACAGACAGTGACCTAGGGAACCTAGGTCCCTGGCACTGTGAGGCAGCAGTGCCAACCGCTGTGCCACCATGCCACCCAAAGGAGTCTTCAAGTAAAATAGCATTGATTTAAGGGCAAACCAGTTAAGCACAGGAAGGAAATGAATTGATGGTTATACTGATAGGGTGAACCATAGATTCCCTTCAATGTAGAAGGAGGCCATTCGGTCCATCGAGTCTGCACTGACTTTCCGAGAGAGCATCTTACCCAGGCCCACCCCTCTGACCTATCCTCATAACCCCAAGCATTTACCATGCTCAATCCACCTAACCTTCACATCTTTGGAGCATGGTAGTAAAATGGAGCATCCGGGGAAACCTGTGCAGACACGGAGAGAATGTGCAAACTTCACCCAAGGCCGGAATTGAACCCGGGTCGCAGGCGCTGTGAGGCAGCAGTGCTAACCACTGTGCCATCCCCGGATAGTGAACGGGAAGATTGGTGGGCAGAGAAACATGAGGCCAAAGATCAGTTTCCTGACATCAGGGCGAACTTTGGGAATGTTATTCTTGGGACATTAAAGGGGAGTTGGGCTTCCCGATAAACAATGTCAGGAAGCTCTTTCACACATATTAGGATGACATAACTGCTCATAGAAAAATCATCGTGCCAGAATTCAGTTACCTAGCAGCAGAATGTTCACTTTTAAGATTGTATATGAGTCAGGTACACCTGATGAGCTTGACTTCTTCCATGACTTTGAGGGGCATGGTTGCTGCTTTCATCCTCTTGGGGACCTCACATAACTTCACTGTCAGGAGCCAGTAGCAAAAATGAGAGGCAGGTGAAGTGTGGAAGTGATAGGAGGTAGGGGAAGGGGGGGGGGGGGAGATTTTCCGGAGAGGTGGTAGGCTGGAGGGGTGGGGGGGAGGGGGGTTGTGGTGCAGGGAGTGTCCTCGAGGGAAGCTTTGGTGCTGTCCGTGGTCAGGTCCTGGGGGTTGAACTCAGGATGGAGCGGGGCAAATGTCACAGACAGGGAGGTGCGGAGGCGTGGGGTGGCATTAGGGTGGCAGGTCCAGGTGGTGGGGGTCACAACGGCAGAATGCATAGGTGGCTTGGGTGATGGGAAGAGCTATCTGAGTGTGGGCATGGGGACAGTAAGCAGTCCTGTGAACATTACTCAGGGACTGAGCACTGAGATCTATCTGGCTGTTCAAAAAGGTGGACATTGGCTCAATGCAAATACAGAATTGGAGGCAAGCATATTTTTAAAAATCATGTACACAGTTTCTGGGAACAGATTCAAGTGTCCAGACTGGTTGGATTTTTATTCTTTTATATTCTTACATTGAGTTTGGCCCGGGTCCATCTTTTGAGGTTTATTTGAGAATATTTCTGAACCACTGAACACATTTTCACCAGACAGGATTCAAATGGTCAATGCCCAATCTGCTCTCTTGGCCTGGGAGGAAGCCAAAACCACTTTCAAACTCCAACGCTGGCACTCGCTGGCATACGGGAGAAGCCGTCAGCTATTATTCTTCTCCGAGTTGAAATTCCAATCCGAAAGCAAAAGTGGAGAATTGAAAATGCTTCAACTGACTAAAGGACAGGTCTGCGGGCCATTATGCATCGATGGCCGATGCTCCAATCGCACTCACAGTTATATATTTGTAATGTAACTGCACAACAATGCTGGGGAAATTATCCCTCAAATCATTTAGGAATAGTAATTTTCATGAAAAAAAATTGTAAATCCACATTGGTGGATAGGCTTTCAGTGAACCTGGATATTGACAGCAGCACGCTTTGAAATATACAAATCTGACGTGTCCATTTCCACTGACTGATAGATAACCTAATCAGTTAATGAAGAATTCTGCTCTGGTTTCATGTGTTTCAAGATTTCAGTTCAAAAGATGTGCTTCTTATCTCTGAAAAGATCGCTTTGGTTTTGAACCTTTCAAAATGAAATAACATCGAAAAATAGTTTGGAATTTGCAAGGCTTGAATTGCATTAACAGCATGTCAGACATTCCCTCACAACCCCCACCTTCTAATATGGTAGGAGAGCACAAACTTGTGACAAACTATTTATTTACTTAACAGGAACAGACTGTACTTCATCTGGCATAAGTCAGAGACTTGGAAGAGAAGCAACCACAAAGCGCAGGCTGGATTGAACCCCGATGACTGATTATAACTTTGGCTGGCTGAGTCAAGTTAAAGATGAATGTTTATTTGTTTTGGTCAGTAGTTTTCAGTGGAGCCTAATATTTTCAAACTATTTTACCCCTACTTGTGACATAGGGATTACTTAAGAATATAACTGATCACAAATGATTCATACTTGTCCAAATATCAAATGTAAATAATTTATAACATCTTACACAAATCCATATCTATAATATAAAAGCTTTACATAGACATTGCACACTGTCTCATGCAGGTTTCTGTGTCACACTCAGAAATAGATAGCCCGTGAGTGAAGGCACAAGGCTGAAGTGTGTGCAACCCACTTCAACCAGAAATGCCGAGTGAAGGTGTGGAAGTTAAAATGTTCAGATTGAAGTTTCATAGTTTGGAAGTTAAATTGTGCGGAAGTTAAAGTGTTCAAAATCAAATTTCTCTGTACAATAGTGGAAAATGTTTATCAGCTTACAGACGTTCAAAATGAGTCAGTCTCCGCTATTTTTTCGCAGGCCCCATAACATTTTCCTTTTTCGGCCTTCACCAGAGGATGAGCAAGACCAGATTTTTTCCATAACAAATACCAAAGGCAAGCTATGGGGATATGCTATGCAATGAAGGATTAGCAGAAGTCACTTCTTCATTGAATGAGAAAGGGCGAAAGGCCAGGATTTAATTGGCACATATGTATGTCAATGAAAGATGTGAAAAATCTCTTGTTTCTGATTTGCTGTAATTGACTCTAACTGCTGAGCTGTTTCTCTGTAATCTCAGAACTGCTCCGGCCATTCCGTGTTGGGCAGAGGGAGTTCTCCTTGTGCGCAAGTAATTAAAGACCTTGCATTGGATGCAGGGTGTCCAGCGCTGTTTGTGTAAAGAGTCGACTGAGTGCCTTTAGATTGCTGTTACCCAGAGAATGTTGACAAAGGAGCCAACTCAGCCATCTCCCGAGGCTCCCTCACTCACAGGAGTTAGCATTCAGCCAATCTGATTCACTCCAAGTGATAACCAGAAATGTCTGAGTACCCAGGATACAGCGAAGGCTGTGGGTCCTGACAACATCCCGACAAAGTGTTCAAGACTTGTGCTGCAGAGTTAGCTGCACCTCTAGCCAAACTTTTCCAGTACAGCTACAACACTGGCATCTAGCCAACAAAGTGGAAAATTACCTTGTTTGTCCTGGCTTCAAAAAGCAGAACAATTCCAAGCCGATCAATTATGCCCCAGCAGTCTATTCTCAAACATCAGCAAAAAGCTGGAAGGTGTAGTTGACAGAGTTATCAAACAGCACTTACTTACCATGAACTAGCTCAATGAAGCTCAGTTTAGGTTCCATCAAGACCACTTGGGATCAAATCTCATTACAGTCTTGGACTCAGCATGGGCAGAAGAGTAGAATTCCGGAAGTGAGTGAGAATATCCGTAACGTTTGACAGAGAGTGACATCAAGGAGTAATATTAATGACCATGGGAATTATCCCGGTACCTAAGAAAAACCAAGCAGCGTGCCTTAATGACTATTGGCCGGTGGCTCTGACATCCATCTTTATGAAGTACTTCGAAAGGTGAGTCATGACACGAATCAATTCCAGCCTCCCGGACTACCTGGATCCACTACAGTTTGCCTACCATCGCAACAGATCCACAGCCATTTCCCTGGCCCTGCACTCAACCCTGGAACACCCAGATAACAAGGACACCTATGTCAGACTCCTATTTGTTGACTGCAGCTCTGCCTTCAACACTATTATTCGCATGAAACTCATCTCCAAATTCCATGGCCTGGGCCTTGGCACATTCCTCTGCGACTGGATCCTAAACTTCCTAACTCACAGACCACAATCAGTAAGGATAGGCAACAACACCTCCTCCACGATCATCCTCAACACTGGTGCCCCACAAGGCTGTGTTCTCAATCCCGTACTATATTCCTTATACACCTATGACTGTGCAGATAAATTCCCCTCCAATTTGATTTTCAAGTTTGCTGACGACACCACCGTAGTGGGTCGGATCTCAAACAATGACGAGACAGAGTACAGGAATGAGATAGAGAATCTGGTGAACTGGTGCGGCAACAATAATCTCTCCCTCAATGTCAACAAAACGAAGGAGATAGTCATTGACTTCAGGAAGCGTAAAGAAGAACATGCCCCTGTCTACATCAACGGGGATGAAGTAGAAAGGGTCGAGAGCTTCAGGTTTTTAGGTGTCCAGATCACCAACAACCTGTCCTGGTCCCCCCATGCCAAAGAAAGCTCACCAATGTCTCTACTTTCTCAGAAGACTAAGGAAATTTGGCATGCCAGCTATGACTCTCAGCAACTTTTACAGATGTACCATAGAAAGCATTCCTTCTGGTTGTATCACAGCTTGGTCTGGCTCCTGCTTTGCCCAAGACCGCAAGGATCTACAAATGGTCGTGAATGTAGCCCAATCCATCACGCACACCAGCCTCCCATCCACTGACTCTGTCTACACTTCCCGCTGCCTCGGCAAAGCAGCCAGCATAATTAAGGGCCCCACGCACCCCGGACATTCTCTCTTCCACCTTCTTCCTTCGGGAAAAAGATACAAAAGTCTGAGGTCATGTACCAACCAACTCAAGAACAGCTTTTTCTCTGCTGCTGTCAGACTTTTGAATGGACTTACCTTGCATTAAGTTGATCTTTCTCTACACCCTAGCTATGATTGTAACAGTACATTCTGCAATCTCTTGTTTCTTTCTCTATGAATGGTATGCTTTGTCTGTATAGCGTGCAAGAAACAATACTTTTCACTGTATAGTAATACATGTGACAATAATAAATCAAATCAAATCAACTCAATTTGGTGGGGAATCTCTCCATTAGCACAAAAGAAGATGCTGGTGGTTGTTGGAGGCCAGTCACTTCAGACCCAGCTAATTGCCGCAGGAGTTCCTCAAGACAGTGAACCCACCATCTTCTGCTGCATCATCAGGGACCTTCCCTCCATCATGAGGTTAGAAATGGGGATATATTTGCTGATGTTTGCACAGTACCATTTGCAACTCCTCAGATAATGAACAGTCCATGCTGCAGAATGAGTTTTAAAGAAGGCAGAGAGTAGGTTTGTGAGAATGGTTGCAGGGATGAGGGACTTCAAATTGGAGAATCTGCAACTGTTCTGCTTAGAGAGGCTGAGGCTGAGAGGAGATTTGATAGAAGTGTTTCAAATCATAAAGGGTCTGCTCAGGGTAGATAGAGAGAAACTGTTCCCATTGACAGAAAGGTCAATGAGAATTGGATAAGCACCTTACGAGAAAAAAATCAGTGCCATGGAGTAAGGGTGGGGAATGGGACTAGCTGAGTTAGTCTTGTAGCCAGCATGCACATGATGGATAAATGGTCTTCTTCTGTGCTGTAAGCATCTTATGGCCAGAAATTTACACCCCCGCCCCACCCCCCGCCCACCCAGTGGGTTCTGAGCTGGGGGAGTGAGAAATTGCACAGACGGGGTTCCCTCCAGGCTCCCGCACGCCCCGATCTGGTAGCAATTTTATACTGGGACAGGCAAGGCCTGGGACAGGACACCTACACTTGTCCCAACTAAGGCCCTTGAGTAGCCAGTTAATGGCCATTTAATAACCCCGTATGATCCTTTCCCACCCAGCTTCAATGTTCAGGTTGTTGGATGGATGATGACATAAATGAACATAGCTGGATCTCAGGTGGGAAGGGATGGGATGCCTTCATCGGAAGCCGCCTTCTGACTGGGCACCGTCTCCTTATGGTCTGGTGTCCTCTGAACCTCCCTTGCTCACCCCAGCTGATCCCCCAAGACACCAATCACCTTCCTCGCAATCTCACGGTCATTCCCTAATGTCTCGGCCCTGGAACTGTTGCCACCTTCCTGTCCTCTGACTCCCAGGACTTAGTGCCGGGCAGTTCCCTGCGGTGCTGTAGCTGGAGGGACTGGTGAGCTGTTGGCCAATCTGATTGGCTGGCAGCGCTCCAAAGCAGGATTTACTCCCGAGTGTGGGGCAGATGTCCCGCTTTATGGTAACCAATGCTCACTGGAGCGCTGGACAACCTTGGGGCTGCTGGAGTCAGCTCCCACAATCCTGAAAATTCAGGCCTATGATTTTGATGCTATGCTTCATGTAGAAAGGCCTAGTCATACCGCATGAGAGCAAGCAATGACTACCTCCATCATGAATTGATTTTGATTTGATTTGATTTATTATTGTCAAATGTATTAACATACAGTGAAAAGTGTTGTTTCTTGCGCGCTATACAGGCAAAGCATACCGTTCATAGAGAAGGAAACAAGAGAGTGCAGAATGTAGTGTTACAGTCATAGCTAGGGTGTAGAGAAAGATCAACTTAACACAAGATAAGTCCATTCAAAAGTCTGACAGCAGCAGAGAAAAAGCTGTTCTTGAGTTGGTTGGTACATGACCTCAGACTTTTGTATCTTTTTCCCAAAGGTGGAAGGGAGAATGTCTGGGGGGCGTGGAGTCCTTAATTATGCTGGTTGCTTTGCCGAGGCAGTAGGAAGTGCTGACAGAGCCAATGGATGGGAGGCTGGTTTGCGTGATGGATTGGGCTACATTCACAACCTTTTGTAGTTCCTTGCGGTCTTGGGCAGAGCAGGAGCCATACCAAGCTGTGATACAACCAGAAAAAATGCTTTCTATGGTGCATCTGTAAAAGGAATGTCTAACCACCTCTCTGACATACAATAGCATTATCACTATCGAAACCCCCACCATTCGCAGTAACTTCATTGCGGTGTTAATGTGACTGGAATAAATAAACTTTAAAAACTTAAAAACCATTGTCAACCTGGGATCGCATTTGACTAGAAATTTAATTGGGCTAGTCATATACATGCTGTGGCTACAAAAGCAGTTCCGAATTATGTGTCGAGTAATTCACCTCCTGATTCACCAAAGCCTGTTCATCGTCTACAAGACATAAATGAGGAGTCTAATGGAATACTATCCACTTGATTTGATTTATTATGTGCAGTTCCAACAACACTCAAGAGGCTTGACACCATCCAGGACAAAGCCGCCTGCTTGATTTGTACCCCATGTATCATCGTAAATGACTAGGCCTCAAATGTATATACGCTTTCAAATTTTCTCTGGATTCAAGCCTGCAAGATTGGGAGGTGGGTGTAGATTCTAGGTAAGTCTGCACCTTCTAAAACCAAACTGAGACTGTACAGCAGACAAGAAATATAACGCTTTGGCTTGGAAGATAGAATGTGAGGACAATGTGCCTCAGCATGAACAATGATCCACACTCCACAGCAAGACTGCCCTGATCAACTGTCAGCGACACAAGCTTGGTGTCTACATTACAAGAAACAAGATTAGCTGACACAGGCTCTATTAAAGAGATAATTACACCTTCTACTGGCACAGAAAGAGTGACCACACTAAGAAGTTTAACCACACCAGGTTAAAGTCCAACAGGTTTATTTGGTAGCAAAAGCCACACAAGCGTTTGGAGCCTTAAGCCCCTTCTTCAGGTGAGTGAGTTTGTGTCTTTATATGCCCTGTTTGTGAACAGAATTCCCACTCACCTGAAGAAGGAGCTTAAGGCTCCGAAAGCTTGTGTGGCTTTTGCTACCAAATAAACCTGTTGGACTTTAACCTGGTGTTGTTAAACTTTTTACTGTGTTTACCCCAGTCCAACGCCGGCATCTCCACATCATGACAGAAAGAGTGATGCAGACCATGGTGAACATGGTGTAGTCTTTGCAGTGAGCAATGGCCTAAGGCAGTCAATTGAGCTGCCAGAAGCAAGCTCAAAGTGTCTCGTCTTCCTGTGACTATCATCTAATAGAGGTGGAATCAACATATTCACGTGAACATCAACTCTGTATGTCAGACAAAGAACCTTTCCAGGACTCCTTAGGCGATGTTCCGAGGAACATTCCAAATGGAGAGATGCCATTAATCCTGGGTTAGGGCAGCACGTGTTGGGGCAGGCAATAATTTATGGCCAACGTGCCTTGGTTGTCATGGAGTGGTCAAGATCAACTAAAACAGAAAATGCCTCCTTGACCTTTGTACCCCAAATGAACTTTACATCACCAACATCTTCTTTCAGGGCGAGTATTATAGCGTCGGCCATGAGCTGGACAGTGGCACCAATCAGATCTGGTCATCACAAGAAAACATAATCAGCCTCCGTACTGCACCTATCACAGCACAGATCGCCACTCCGAGCACTCTCCTTTCAACAGCAGAGTGAAGGTGCGTCCCTGAAACTTTCACAATCCAAGCTAACGGTTCACCACACCTCAACACTCCTCACACAGGTAATGATGCCATCACCCTGCACTGTCCATTAGAATGATTGCAATCCAGCAAAGCTGTACCAGGAGGTGCTGATGCTGGCATTGATGAAGCTCAGATGTCACTGAGCTCAATAATCCATAAGGCAGCAGAAGAATCATTTGATCAAGGTGGAACCTGCAACAAGGACTGGTTTGAGACCAATTCAGCTCAGATCATACCTGCCAATGATGCAAAAAAAAACCAAACCTATATGATGCACAACATAAACCCAACAGCTAAAACAATGCATTGTCTGAAAGTAGCTGAGACATCATGCAAAAGGTAGGGAGATACTGCACAAATAAACAATGGAACAACTTATGTTGAAAAATCTTGACTGCCTGTAACGATGGAGTGGAGATGCCGGCGTTGGACAGTGGGGGCGCAGTAAGCAGTCTCACAACACCAGGTTAAAGTCCAACAGGTTCATTTGGAATCACGAGCTTTCGGAGTACTGCCCCATCATCAGGTGAGTGGAGGTAGGTTCACAAACACGGCGTATATAGACAAAGGCACAATTGCAAGATAATTACAGATTGGAATGTGAAGAATGATTGGAATGCGAGTCTTTACAGGTAATCAAGTCTTTACAGGTACGAACAGTGTGAGTGGAGAGAGGGATAACCACAGGTTAAAGAGGTGTGAATTGTCTCAAACCAGGACATTAATAGCAGAATTTATCCCTCAACCAGGACCTTGGGTTCATGTCACACTACATGTAAGCCCCAACATACTGCCTGGGTTTGCAAAGTCCTGATTGGCAGGATGTGACCAGTGGAATCCACTGGGATCTGTGCTGGGGCTTCAACTTTTTACATAGTGGAATTCACTACCACAGAAAGTAATTGAGGCCAAAACATTGTGTGGTTTCAAGAAGAAATTAGACAAAGGGGCTAAAGGGAGCAAGGGATATAGGGGGAAGGCGGGATCTGGATATTGAATTTGACGATCAGCCATGATCAAAATGGCCCACTCCTGCTTCGAGCTTCTACGTTTCTATATCAATGATGTAGATGAGGGAGTGAAGGCACGGTGGCTAAATTTCATTTCCAATGGATGGAAAGCTCCACCAAACCAAAATCTGAGGACTACATTGTCTGCAGATTCAAATTAGACTTTACAAGAAACAAGACAGGAATTCTAATAGTTTAAATGGCAATAGTCCTCTGAATAAACTTTTCCAGAGTTGCATAATAGTAGACTTAGTGATGCTAAAGGGAAACGCAACTTGAGTGTATATTTTGCCTTGCATATGTTTAACGTATTTGTGGCACAGAGGTTAGCACTGCTGCCTCACAGCGCCCAGGGACCCGGGTTTGATTCCCGGCTTGGGTCACTGTCTCTGTGGAGCTTGCTCGTTCTCCCCGTGTCTGCGTGGGTTTCCTCCGGGTGCTCCTGTTTCCTCCCACAGTCCAAAGATGCGCAGGTTAGGTGCATTGGCCGTGTTAAATTTTCCCACAATGTACCTGAACAGGTTCCGGAGTGTGCGGCTAGGGGATCTTCACAGTAACTTCATTGCAGTGTGAATGTAAGCCTACTTGTGACTAATAAATAAACCATAACTATAAACAATCAGTGCATTATCTAATTAAACAGGGGCAATGCCAAGGAAGATGTGCATATTTATAAAAATTGCACCGAGTATATATTATAACAATTACACACGATACCATTTCACATACAGATCCAAACATTTTTTTTAAAAGCCAGCCGTTTAATAAGTGGCTCGGACCTGGATCCTAAAGTTTACAATCTGCACAGATCCCTGCACCAACACAAATCTTCTGTTGGTGTAGATTTGTGTTTTCCTTACTATAATTGGACGCTGTGTCTTTAAGGGGCACGATCCGAGTCTAACAGTGAAATGATCTATTGTGCATAGGACACATTCCTGTCGGGGCATCATCTGAGCAACAACCCAGGAGCTTCGCCTATATTTACATAGAAGCTTTACTGTGTTAAAATGTCCCAGACAGGGGGGATTCTCAACAGCAAACACCAACTGAACGAAGACTTGGGGGAGCTGGGCAAAGGCTGAGTCCCAGAGATCTGTAATCAGGATGGAACAGGTAGACAGGGACGGAGATAGGATGAATATATCAGAACACAGGAGCAGAATGGATGAAGGTTCAGAGGGAGGGCGAAGAGATGTGCCCAGTAATTCCGACCAAGGTGGGATTTTGTGCTGGAACTGGCGGGACTCCCCCTGAAGACTGTCGATTGATTCATTTCCCTTCCCAACTGCGCGACTATATTTCTCTACTCTCAGTGTTTCACTCTGGACACGTCCTTGCTTTCAATCTTCGAATGGACGAGAAAGTCACAAATGATGCCATTAGTGTCAAGCAGCATAAAAGCCCCCAACCACACTGAGGAACCGTGTGAGACTCGGGGAGTATTCTAGCTCCGACCCTGGAGAGATCCCCCCCCCCCCCCCCCGCCCTCTCACTCGCTCTCCCCGCCCCGCGACAACCACAAGACTCTCCGCTCAGAACCGAGGGAATGGAGAGTTCCAACCTCTGTAAAAAGATCCGCAATCTCAGCTGGAGACATCCAGGGAATTAACTTGGGGAAAATGTAAGTGCAAACATTATTAACAGATTTATAGATGTTCTGTGAAAAAGTAAATAGCGCGAACTACAACCTAAAGCTTCACTGGATTTTTGATCTTTTAAAGCAAAAAACTTTAGTTAAATCCGGTGAATTAACTCGTTATAAATTGCTGCTGCTTTAAGCGTTCTCAGCAGATATTGAAACCTGGACAGGTTTAGCAGTCGGAGCTGTGCATTTGGAATGAATGTTCCTTGGTGCCCTTATTCTATCCTTGAGTTTAAATTCTGCGTAATTGATTTTATTTAATCCGAATATTTGGATGACGCAAAGTCTCTCCGAAGTATCCCTCCCTTGACTTAACCTCCTTTCTTGGCGAATGAAAGTTATTTTAGTACAGTAAGCAATGCTTCATTCAGTGCCAGTGAACATTGGATCCTGTATGCATGCGTGGCTGGAGTTAGAGGTCCCTGAGTCACTCCAGTTCTCTGGGGTTTCTGCCTGTTTCTGTGTTAACTCCAAGTCCTGCGGGAGGACGCGGGGTTTGTGCCCATTGACTGAGTCACCCGGGAAAAGCTCCAACCCCAGCTCAAGGGGGCGAAAGGTCCTGAGTGGAGGCGAGTTCTCCTCCCCCACTCTCCCCTAAAGATGCCAATTTAGCTCAGATTTCCAGAGACTGCCTCTGAGTCAGGATACAAATCCCCGCACAAAGGCTAAACTGACATTCTGCTTTCATACTGAGGGAGTGCAGCATTGTCCAAGGAGCTGTCTTTAAAACTGAGACTTCCTCCTCCCTTTCTCCTGAATGTAAAAGAGCTCACAGAATAATCTGGAACAAGAGAGGGCAGTTCTCCAGGCGTCTTGGTCAATATTTACCCTTCAACGCACATGACTAAAATATCCTGCCATTATTATTACGTTTGTTTATGTGGGATCTTGCTGTGCACACATTAGCTGCTGTCTTAGAGGTTTACAGCATGAAAACAGGCCCTTCGGCCCAACTTGTTCATGCTGCCCTTTTTTTAAACCCCTAAGCTAGTCCCAATTGCCTGCATTTGGCCATATCCATCTTACCCATGTAACTGTCCAAACGCTTTTTAAAAGACAAAATTGTACCCGCCTCTATTACTACCTCTGGCAGCTTGTTCCAGACACTCACCATCCTCTGTGTGAAAAAATTGTCCCTTTGGACCCTTTTGCATCTCTCCCCTTAAACCTATGCTTAGTTTTAGGCTCCCCTATCTTTGGGAAAAGATATTGACTATCTAGCTGATCTGTGCCCTGTGTCTTTCCTACATTACAATAGTGACTACACTTCAAAAGTAATTCACTGCCTGTATATTCCTTTAGATATCCTGAGATCGGGAAAGGCACTATATTTTCTTATGCTCAGAGTGTGGCTGTAGTTGGCAAGGCCACATTTATTGTCAATCCCTAACCACCCTGAGAAAGTTGTGGGCTGTGTCTTCGCCACAATAGTCCCAGTGGTGATGGCACTTCCACAATGCTGCTCGGGGGGGGTGGGGGGGGAGGTGGCACGGTGGCACAGTGATTAGCACTGCTGCCTCACAGTGCCAGGGACCCGGGTTTGATTCTTAACTTGGGTCACTGTCTGTGTGGAGTCTGATGTTCTCCCCGTGTCTGCATGGGTTTCCTCCGGGTGCTCCGCTTTCCTCCCGCAGTCCGAAAGACGTGCTGGTTGGGTGCATTGGCCATGCTAAATTCTCCCTCAGTGTACCCGAACAGGTGCCGGAGTGTGGAGACTAGGGGATTTTCACAGTAACTTCATTGCAGTGTTAATGTAAACCTACTTGTGACGCTAATAAATAAACTTAAAAAAAACAGTGATAATGGCCACTTGTGGATGGTCTGTGACTTACAGTTAATGGTGCTTCCTCACTATTGTTGCTCTTGTTTCTTGCTGGTAGCTGAGGCCACAGAGAAGAGGGCTACAATTGAAGGTTTGGTGGATTGCTACAGTGCATCTGTTGGTCATTGCTACTGATCCATCTTGCACCAGTGAGGAAGGATGGCTATTGAGTCCAGTGAGAGGCAGTGATCAAACACACCGTTCTGACCTGGGGAATGTTGAACTCCTTGAGTGGATAATATCCAGGTGAATAGTGAATGAGCCATTGCAATTCTGCCTTAAGCATTGTACACAGAGAAGATACTTTAAGGATGTTAAGCTGTGAGCTTATCACTATAGAATGTCCAGGTTCTAGCCTGCTGCCGAAGTCGCACTGCTGGTATGATGAGTGCAGTTCAACATCTGGTCAGTGGCACTCAACAGATCTTGATGGTAGGCAATTTGAGATAAAGAAAGTGCCATTGAAAGTGAAAAGAATATAGGGAATTTTCATTTGTTTCAAATGGTTTTTATCTGGCACTTACCTGGTGTTAAATGTCACTTGTCAGCTCAAATCTGGATGTTGCTGAGGTCTTGTTGAAGATTGCCATGAGGTCCTTCATTATCAGAGGAATTAGGAATGGATCTGAACATTGTGAAATCATCAGAAAACAGCCCTGCTTTCAATCTCCTGAAAAAATCATTGACAAAGGTGTGGTTTGAAGATGCTTCCCTGAGGAACTCCTACAATGATGTCCTGGGTCTGTGATGATTGGTCTCCAATAACCACACACAACCTCCTTTTCATCAGGTATAACTACAGTCACTGCCGCCTTTTCTCTTTCATCCCCATTGTTTATTTTTGCTCAGGTATCTTGGTGCCAAATTTGAGCAAAAGCTATGTTGATATCAATGGATAATTCCTCTTACACACAGATTTTTAACCATGTGCACTGTAATTCACTCTAAAATTATCTAATAATACTGTGGACAAAAATCATTCTGTAGTGTATGTTATTTATGCAGAATTCTTCCTCAGGGGACTAACTGACTCTAATTTAAAAACAATCATAGAATCATAGAATCCCTACAGTGCAAAAAGAGGCTCTTCAACCCCTCGAGTCTATACTAACAACAATCCTAACCAGGACCCTATCCCCGTAACCTCACATGTTTACCCTGCTAATCCCTCTAACCTATGCATCCTGGGACACTAAGGGTCAATTTGAGCATGGCCAATGCACCTAACTCGCACATCTCTGGACTGTGGGAGGAAACCGGAGCAGCCGGATGAAACCCACGCAGACATGAGGAGAATGTGCAAACTCCACACAGACAGTGACCCAAGCTGAGAATCGAACCCAGGTTGCTGGCACTGTGAGGCAGCAGTGCTAACCACAAAACGTGGAATAAAAACAGTCAACTTGTTCAGGAATTTGAGTTCTCTACATACCAGGTGTAATCTATTCTGTCATAGATTTTATCTGTTATTTAATCTCCTGAGAAAGATTAATGCATAAATAGCCTGCACGACAAAAATAAGGATTGTCCAGTGCTCTGTGCAATAATAAATCAAGAGGGTATTTTAAGAACTGTCTGAAAATGGATTATTCATATGAATTGCAGAAAGAATGATATTTACATAATTTCTTCCATAACCTTTGGGCATCGCAAACCAATTTACTGCTAATGACAAGGTTTTGATGTGTCTAAGGTTTTGAAGAGAGCTAACAGGGTAGACACAGAGGTTCTTTCATCTCAGAATAAGGGGATGATAATTTGAGACCGAGGGCAGAAGACATTTCTTGACTGAAAGGGTTGTGAATCATTGGCATTTTCTACCCCAGAGATGCTCCACACTGTTGACTCTATTTAAGGCTGTGTTAGACAGAATTCTGGTCTTACAGGGGATCAAGGAATATGGAGAGTGGGTGGGAAAGTGGAATTAAAACCCAACATCAGCCCTGATCGTACTAAATGACAAAGCATGCTCAACAGGCCATCTGGTCTATGCCTGCTCCTATTCTTTGTATTCTTGTGAAGTTTAGTCACTGTTGTAATGAAGGAAACTATGTCTGCTAACAAATCATTAAATAATGCTCATCTCATCTCAGGGGCGGCACGGTGGCACAGTGGTTAGCACTGTTGCCTCACAGTGCCAGGGACCCGGGTTCAATTCCGGCCTCAGGTCACAGTCTGTGTGGAGTTTGCACATTCTCCCCACGTCTGCGTGGGTTTCCTCCGGGTGCTCCGGTTTCCTCCCACAGTCCAAAGCTGTGTGGGTTAGATGGATTGGCTATGCTGAATTGCCAACCTAGTGTCAGGGGGATTGGCAGGGTAAATATGTGGGGTTACGGGAATAGGGCCTGGGTGGGATTGTGGTTGGTGCAGACTCGATGGGCCAAATGGCCTCCTCCTGCACTGTAGGGATTCTAAGTGCTTTTCTATTCTATGTACTCAACATGTTACATAAAATGTTCTGTTCATTGCTTTGAGGCTTTCAGGAGTTTGTGCTTTTGCTCTCAGACAGACTGACCCTTCAGCCCAAGCCTTGGATGTGGTCCAGTGTCTGGCCCTCGAGAATGTGACCTTGTGTCTGGGTTTCATCAACTCATCTTTTCCACCAACTCCACCCCTGCACGACAAGTCCCAGACTCAGCTGGCTGACCAGAGAGCATTGCCAGAGGTGAGGAAAAGGGATTGAACATCGTAGTCACTAATCCCAGTGAATTCCTCGGGATTGGTTTCAAGATGACCTCAAAGACTTGGCATTAGGATGCTTCAATTCCAAAAACAAAATGTGGAATATTAAACCCAGTAGTTTCTGCTTCATTGGATTATATCCATCCATTTAATGTGAGGGAGAATTCTGCACAGGTAATTCCTAATCTCCAATATCTGACAAACAAAACTACAATACCCTGATATCTCCATTATTCTTCCCAAGACTGCAGCAATATTTCACCATTACTGCCCACCCTCACCAGCAGTGCAGGGTCATTGCACCCTGTGGAATATTTATCAGCCCAGTGTGTGCCCACTCCGTTAACATCTGATCACTCACTTCCAAAGAAAAGAAAGGATTCTTCTGGTCATAGAATCATAGAACCCTACAGTGCAGAAGGAGGCCATTCAGCCCATCAGGTCTGCACCAACCACATCCCACCCAGGCCCTACCCCCATAACCCCATGCATTTACCCTGACACTAAGGGGCAACTTAGCATGGCCAATCCACCTAACCTGCACATCTTTGGACTGTGGGAGGAAACCGTAGCACCGGGAGAAAACCCACACAGACACGGGGAGAATGTGCAAACTCCACACAGACAGCAACCCAAGCCGGGAATTGAACCTGGGTCCCTGTGAGGCAACAGTGCTAACTGCTGTGCCACTGTGTCACCCATGTGCCACTGTGCCGTCCGAGGTCACTGTGTGTAGTGGCAATGTAATGGTATTAATAAGTAAATTCAGGAAGAACCTGCTCAGTAATGCAGGTGATTTCAAATATAATTGAAAAGAAAATTAAGTTCAAAATGGGAAATAAGATATAACTAATTAAAAACTGACACAGTTTGGGGACAGAAGATTTCATCCCCACCATTCCTTAGTCACTGAGCTTCAATCTTAGCCATGCCATGTGGAGAAAGTCCTAGATGAGGGGTAAATTTCCCTTAAGGAAGGGAACGACCCCAGGCTAATTGCATAAACTTACTCATAACCAACTGCACTGTTATTGATTGGGTTGTACAAAGTTCCCTCCAATGTGTCCTGTGGGAAAGAAGGCATGGGAAACAATTTACAGTAAGATTGATTTTTTAAAAATCCAGTGGTTTTCTATTATATTTATTATAAACCTTCTCCTTTGTTGTGTTTTCATTAACTTCATCGATCAATTTACCCAAATATAAGACCATAAGTCCATAAGACATAGGAGCAAAATTAGGCCACTCGGCCCATCGAGTCTGCTCCGCCATTCAATCATGGCTGATTTTTTTTTCTCACCCCCATTCTCCTGCCTTTTCCCCATAACCCCTGATCCCCTTATTAATCAAGAACCTACCTATCTCTGCCTTAAAGACACTCAATGACCTTCTGCAGCCTTCTGCGGCAAAGAGTCCCACAGATTTACCGCTCTCTGGCTGAAAAAATTCCTCCTCATCTCTGTTTTAAAGGATTGTCTCTTTAGCCTGAGGTTGTGCTCTATGTACAGAAACCATGAGTGGATTAACTTCATGCTTCTGAAAATGACAACCAATTGTTTAAGAAATCTACCATTCTATGTGGAATATTTTATAGCATTACATTCACATTGTGTTATAGAGGATTTTTATCTTTAAATAGATGGTTGCTTGAAGTAATTTCAAATCGTGATGAGAAACACCATGTAAAGCTTGTTTGGTATTATTTTGACAAGGTGACCAATGCTGAAGTGTCTAAACTGGCCTGTGGTCCACATGTTGTCCACCACCCCAATCAATACATCTCATAAAACCAAATCTTCAATATTCAGTTATTTCTTATTTTTTCCTGCATGGATTTTGTGGCCTTAGAGACTGGGGGAGGGCAATTCTTAGTTCTGATGCATCACTGATGAATCAAACCTATATCAGAATACCAAGGCCTTTTGGTTATAGCAGGTCAAAATATCTTCAAATTAGGACATGGCTTTAAACATTGCATATGGTCTAGGAGGGCACATGTACTTACCTAAGCAAGACAGAAGGCTTAAACATCCCTGAAATATTGGGCTACAGGACAGACCCAGAGGTGATGCTTCTGCACTGTAACAATTCTGAAAATATCTTGTACAAGACCAGAAACCAACAGACCTTATCTCTGCCATTGCTATAAACAGGCATCAAACCCACAACTATTTAGGAATATTGCAGACTAAATTATGATGTACTTGGATACATAAAAAGCAATTTCATTTATAATTCTGAAAATCAAACCTAAGGAAATTATTTTGCTGATTTGTCAGTTATATGAAAGCTCCATTTTTGCAGAAGATTTGAGCTGTTCCAATCCGACATAAATAGCAAAGGTCCTAAAAGATATTCTCGGCTGTTTTAAACTCATCTGAAAAATTAAATCATAATAAATCTGTCATCTTAGATTGTTGCCTGAGAAACAATTGCTATTTGAATACCTGTGAGGAGACATCTGTTGGAACATGAGACATGATGATGAGAAATATTAGGTGTTAGAAATAAAATATTAGAGCAAGTTGTTAGTAAGTCCTTAAGCATCACTGCTGTGTTAGTTAAAATGAAGAATGGTTATCCAAGAATGTTTATCGAATGTAGGATATGGAACAATGCTGTTGCGAAATATTCTGAACTTCAACTTTGAATCATTGGATATTTTTGGAAGTTGACAACTTTTGATTGAGGGCCAGTTAGCTCAGCTGGCTAAATGGCTACCATGTGGAATAGAACAGCATTAAAAGTTTGGGTCAATTCTTGCTCTAGCTGAGTAGACTTGGGAACTGCTTCATTGCTCTGCCCCTGAGAGTGGAAGGTGATGGCAAACCAACACTGCCAAGAAAGCAGCTCAGGATGAGGCTTCAGCAGACAATGAGCCAAGGTCCTGCCTTTAGGCGGAACACAAATGAATGAAAAGCTTTGATTTATTGTGTGACAACTCTGAATAAAGGCTGCCACTAACACTGATTGCTTTGCCTGTGCAGCTTTTGGATGTCTTGTACGTGGTGCAGGAAAAGGAATCTCATCAGAAGATGGCCTCACTGTTTATACTAAGAACATTCAAGATAGATTACTAGAAGTGCCCTGGTTATGAAATCTGTGAAACCAAGAATGAAATTAAACACTTCCTCCCCTTTTAAGGATCACCGCTCTCCTGAGGGCTCAATGAAAATATCCAGTGTATCGTGCAGTACCAAACCATAGTACCCAAAAGCTCCATCTCTGCTGATTCCACTAATCTCAGCCAGGGTAGCACTCAGGCTACAACATCATCCTCAGTACCCCTAGCTGGTGGCACAGTGATTAGCATTGCTGCCTCACAGCGCCAGGGACTCAGGTTTGATTCCCGGCTTGGGTCACTGTCTGTGTGGAGTTTGCACGTTCTCCCCGTGTCTGCGTGGATTTCCTCCGGGTGCTCCAGTTTTCTCCCAACGTCCAAAAGATGTGCTGGTGCATTGGCCATGCTAAATTCTCCCTCAGTGTACCTGAACAGGCGCTGGAGTGTGGCAACTAGGGGATTTTCACAGTAACTTCATTACAGTGTGAATGTAAGCCTACCAATAAATAAACATTAAAACTTTCGGACTCAAAATAAGTAATGGGTTCCTGCTCCAATGGCTCTTACTTAACAAATGCAAATTTCCTTTTAACATTATGTCATTTTATTTGACAATTTTAACAAATAACTCAATGCCAACAAGAGGGTCCAAAAAACTTCCTCGGAACCAGGTGGGCGAGGCTTGAAGACAGTGGCATGCGCCCTGCTCTCCTCAGCTCCATCTCTCCCATGCTGCCATCCAGATCCCCAGGAAGTGAATCAATGTCCCTCAGCCAGACTTACGATGCCCGGCTGTGTGGCATCTCACCCGCCCTCAGAGGCCAACTTTCATCTTTAGTGCTGCTTTCTTCTGAAGGAACAGCCTTCTGTTAACCTGGCTTTTCCTTTGGTGGGCTCACAGAGCAGAGTGAAACATCTGGCTCACAGCGCGACAGCCTGTGCATGGCTGAATACTGTCGTGATTTTGTAGCAACCAGGACACTTGACATCCATGAAATAGGAGTTGGGACTTTGCACCAAACGTTTCTTTGTGTGCTTCCTCCTCTCCTCGGGACCGGATGCAACAAATCTTTTGCCAGAGGCAACTTTAGTGTTGGCTCGCTAGCAAGGATTAGAATGGAATCCAATTCAATTGTGATGCCATCCATGGTCAACTAACTTGTAAACGTACATTGTCTGGCCTCACAATGGAAGGAGACCCTTAAACATCAGTTAGAAACTAAGTATCAATAGCAAGGATAGATATACATTTTTGGTTACGTTCATATTAGAAATAGATAGATTCTTGATAAGCAAGGGGTTATGAGGGGATAGGCAGGAACGTGAGTGAAGTTGAGATTAAAATGAGATCAGCCATGATCTTATTGAATGGCAGGGCAGGCTCGAGGGGCCGAGTGGCCTACTCCTACTCCTACTCCTAATTTGTGTGTTAGTACAGAACCTGCAGTATTAGAGGCCCATTGACTGTGCTGGGATCTATAAGAGGCCAACACAATAAGCACAGGGCTGAAGACATGGAATTAACTAGAAAATATGGAACGATGGAACACCACAAATTGGTCCATTGTACTCTTTGATCATCGAGCTGGGAATTTATACCACAATTTCCTAGAATACTGAGTAGAACATGTCACAGTGAGAATCATGCCAACTTGAATGTGCAACAGCCAATACCCAATACAGATCCAAGTTTGCACAGATTATGTTCATGTTTGTGACTTGCCATTTAGAGAAACTATCATTTAGGTTTTTCCTCTTGTTATATCCACACCAAATTTATACATTTGTGAAAGGAAATTATATTACAAACACAGAAATGTTTTTGTTCTTCATTGTACATGTGTTACACGGGGGCAACAAGAGAACTTTTCAATTCTCCATGTATTGCTGATGAATAACCATAATTCAATAACCGCCCAAACATAAAGCGAATATAGCCCACTTCAACAACAGAAACAGAAAACGCTAGAAAATCTCAGCAGGTCTGACAGCATCTGTGGAGAAAGAATAGAACCAATGTTTCTAGTCTGGATATTCTCCCTCCACAGATGCTGCCAGACCTGCTGAGATTTTCCAGCATTTTCTGTTTTGGTTTCAGATTCCAGCATCCACAGTATTTTGTCTATAGCTCACTTCAATGTAATGGCTCAGTTAGTAACATTCTCATGGCTGAATTAAAAGGTTGTAGAGTCAAATCCCACTTCAGAGAACTGAATCCAAAATTTACGCGAGTACACCTTGTGTAGTATTGAGGGAGAACTGCATTCCTGCGCTGTTCTGTGAATAGGACATTGAACCAGGGCCCTGGTGGGTGCAGGTAAAATCCCAAGACATCGGTTGAAGACAAACCTGATTCTCCTGGCATCCTGGTCAACACCTGATAGTAACAGTTTTAACAACACCAGGTTAAAGTCCAACAGGTTTATTTGGTAGCAAATGCCATTAGCTTTCGGAGTGCTGCTCCTTCGGCAGAAATTCTGTAACTTGATTTTGTGTCTGTGCCCTGTTTGAGAGCACATTTCCACTCCATCTGACGAAGGAGCAGCGCTTCGAATGCTAATGGTATTTGCTACCAAATAAACCTGTTGGACTTTAACCTGGTGTTGTTAAAACTCTTACTGTGTTCACCCCAGTCCAACGCCGGCATCTCCACATTATGGTCTAAACAGCAGGGCTAACCAGCTTGAAAGTTTTTTAAAGTTTATTTATTAGTGTTACAAGTAGGCTTACATTAACACCACAATGAAGTTACTGTGAAAATCCTCTAGTCGCCATACTCCGGCGCCTGTTCAGGTACACTGAGGGAAAATTCAGCTTGGCCAATGTGCCTAACCAGCACATCTTTCGGACCTTGGGAGGAAACTGGAGCACCCGGAGGAAACCCATGCAGACACAGGGAGAACGTGCAGTCTCTGCACAGACAGTGACCCAAAGCTGGGAATCGAACCCGAGTCCTGGGCGTTGTGAAGCAGCAGTGCTAACCACTGTGCCACCGTGGTTAGCCAAAGGCTTGCTGTAAATCATTTTTTCTAATTGCATCTAATGTATTGTCTTATTTTATGTTCTTGCATGTCCTTTACCTACGTTGTTAGTTACCGATTTTAAATAATTGTGTAATGTTGATTATAATGTTTATAATAATAAATAAGGACTTATTTTGAACGAATCTCCCCAGAAGCGTCTGGGAGCGTTTTCGGTTTTATTTATGAGAATGGGTCTGTGAATTTCCTTCAGACTGATCTTGTGTAGAACAATGTTCTTGAATAAACACATTAATCAGACTTCTGCCAGGTTCCCGGTGCCATTATTCCTCAGTCTAACTGGCTATTGCGCGAAAGCAAGTTTAAATGCAACAAATTTGTGGTTCTTGTTAATGTGAATAGTGAAGGGGGGGGCGGGGGGCGGGAGCCACATTATTGGTGGTTCAGATTTCCCGGTGGGTCTCAATGGAGCAGCGGGAAAGTGTCAGCCAATTCTGACCTTGTGTGTGTCCTGATACCAAGTCCTTACGCCGTAATTTCCACCTTATAATAATGGCGTGGACAGAGGTTACTGTAGCGCAAGTTTTCAGCAAATTGGGATACGAAGCTCTGTCCATTTTTTTGGGTCGTTGGTTAATGCAGCTCGCCCAACCCATCTTCGAATTGAAAAAGGAATCGGATCAATGCCTGGAGGTAAAGTCAATCTTGAGGCTATTAGTTTATTCTAGCAGCGAAGAAGCCACTAAGTAACCGGTAGTCGGATCATTGGATGTTTTTCAGCTAAAACAGGTTAACAGCGCTTTATCACCAGAAGGGAACTACATTTTTTGTTTCTGCACTTTATCATTCCACTCACTTCCTCCATGGCGTATGTTCTTGATTAGAGTGGGCCATATTGTGCTCTGTTCTGTCTTAGCCTGTGTAAGAAGTCTGAAGGGGAGATAATTCAATCCATCGAGATGGCTAAAATTTACGAGTTTGACATCTAACACGTTAATGCAAAGCAGCAGCAAGATGCTAATTGATTGCCACGTGGAGGGTGGGTGGACAGTGAGGGAGGAGAGAGATTAAAACTCAGGAGGGAGACCTCTTAATGATGAGCAGCTACTCAAATGAATGAGATATGACTCTGGTAAATAACTTGATTAAAACAAGACTCGCAGACAGGGTGGGTGAATGTCCCAAAGCTCTGAACAGTCAGTGAAATATTTTTGAAATGCAGTCATTGGTAGGACATGCAGGAGCTAATTTGCTCACAAACTCCCGCATAATGATAATGAGGAGGTAATATGTTCTTTGTGATGGTCATTGAGGAATAAATATTGGTCAGGGCACAGCGGGGTTGGTGGGAGGGGGGAAGGGGGGTACATGCCTCCTTTGTGGAAATGCTGTCCTGGCATCTCTAAGACTGACACTGATGGTGGGTGGCACGGTGGCACAGTGGTTAGCACTGCTGCCTCACAGCACCAGGGACCCGGGTTCAATTCCGGCCTTGGGTCACTGTCGGTGTGGAGTCTGCATGTTCTCCCCGTGTCTGCGTGGGTTTCCTCCGGGTGCTCCGGTTTCCTCTCACAGTCCAAAGATGTGCGGGTTAGATGGTCGTGCTAAATTGACCCTTAGTGTCAGAGGGATTAGCAGGGTAAATATGAGTGGCTATGGGACTAGGGCCTGGGTGGGATTGTGGTTGGTGCAGACTCGATGGGCCTCCTTCTGTACTGTAGGGATTCTATGATTGTGTAACACAGCAATGACTTCCTTGTGACAAATTCTGGGCAAGATAATTGGTGTAAAATTCCGCTCAATTATTTTTCAGCTGGTGCCACCTCCCTTCCCTGTGCCAAACTGTGCCTGTTCAGGCACGGGCTCTTGGTTTTCTGGTGTGCCTCTGCCATCTCTTGAGGGCCCTCTGGACTGACTTCACCTCCAAATGAGGTCTCCTCATTCCGAGATGTTCCTATCTGTCCATGTTAAATTGGAGAGGGAATTAAAGATGCGGATCCTCATCCATTCACAAGAAAGTTGCCCTGAAACATCAGTTTAAGTATTCTTTTGTCAGAAGAAATCTACTAATTTTTCGCAGAGTGGTTTGGGGCTGGTCTGCTACCAACTCAAATTTATTCTGACTAGTTACGGTGCTTCTAACCTTCCGGCAATTTATCGAGAAACATTGGAATAATATTAATCTTATTTCACAGGAACTGACTTTTTTCAATAACCAGGTAAATGGCTAAGAGGCCTTGGTTGTGGGGCCCGCTCAGGTGACCTCAACCCTAAGGGTCGTGAACGTAGCCCAGTCCATCACGCAAATCAGCCTCCCATCCATTGACTTTGTCTACACTTCCCACTGCCTCGGAAAAACAGCCAGCATAATTAAGGACCCCACGCACCCCGAACATATTCTCTTCCACCTTCTTCTGTCTGGATAAAGATAAAAAAAGTCTGAGGTCACGTACCAACTGACTCAAGAGCAGCTTCTCCCCTGCTGCTGTCAGATTTTTGAATGGACCTACCTTATATTAAGTTGATCTTTCGCTACATCCTAGCTATGACTGTAACACTACATTCTGCACTCTCTCGTTTTCTTCTCTATGAACGGTATGCTTTGTCTGTATTGCACGCAAGAAACAATACTTTTCACTGTGTGACAATACATGTGACAATAATAGATCAAATCAAATAAAAGAATGGCACCAACTGAGATGACACCTACATTGAAGTGAGCTATATTCACTGTCTGTTTGGGCTGATTTGAATTGTGCCTAGCCATCTGCAATACATGCAGAATGTGCCATGTACAGTGAAGAACAAAGCCAATTTCTGTATTTGTAACAGTTTCTTTTACAGATATTGATGTAGACATGGCAAGAGGGAATCCTCTTAGCTATCCCTACATGGGTGGCACGATGGCACAGTGGTTAGCACTGCTGCCTCACAGCGCCAGGGACCCGGGTTCAATTCTTGCCTCGGGTCACTGTCAGTGTGGCTTTCCTTCGGGTGCTCCGGTTTCCTCCCACACTCCAAAGATGTGCGGGTTAGGTGGATTGGCCATGCTTAATTATCCTTTAGTGACAGGGCGGCACGGTAGCACAGTGGTTAGCACTGCTGCTTCACAGCTCCAGGGACCTGGGTTCGATTCCCGGCTTGGGTCACTGTCTGTGTGGAGTTTGCACATTCTCCTCGTGCCTGCGTGGGTTTCCTCCGGGTGCTCCGGTTTCCTCCCACAGTCCAAAGATGTGCGGGTTAGGTTGGTTGGCCATGCTAAAATTGCCCCTTAGAGTCCTGAGATGCGTAGGTTCGAGGGATTAGCGGGTAAATGTGTGGGGATGGGGCCTGGGTGGGATTGTGTTCGGTGCAGACTTGATGGGCCGAATGGCCTGTTTCTGCACTGTGGGGTTTCTATGATTTCTATGATTTCTATGATGACAGGGTACTTAGCTAGAGTAAATGCATGGGGTTATGGGGGTAGGGACTGGCTGGAATTTTGGTCAGTGCGGATTCAATGGGCCGAATGGCCTCCTTCTTCACTGTAGGGATTCTACGATTCTATGACAGTTTCTCAAAATGGCCAGTTACAAACATGGACACAATCCATGGAAACTTGGATCTGTATCGGGCACTGGCTGCTCCACATCTTTATTCACCTTGATTCAGAATTGCCACACAATAAATTAACATTTTTCATTCATTCATGTGTGCATGTCTGTCCAAAGGCAAGTCCTTGGCTCAGTGTCTGCTGATGCTTTTTTTGGCAGTGTTTATCTGCCATTGACTTCCATTCAGAGCAAAAAGGCAGGTCCCATGTCTATCTCAGCTGGGACAGGAATTGAACCCATTCTAATAGTCGGTGGGTTGTACAGAGCCTGAGTATTACTGAAAAAGGAAACAGACTGTCAAAGCTTTTAATCTTACACTCATCAGGATAGATGGCAAGAATTTGCCAACAATTGTTGGGGAACAACAATTTATAGTGCATGAGGAGAGCATGCTGATTGGTTAGCAGGTGGACTCTGGTGGAGGTGTACCATGGAGAATGCAGCATGGAACAGTTAACTGTTCAGCTTTGTTTAAATTCAAACCAGGCAGGTTTACTCTGGTCAAGGCATTGCGCTGGAGGATGAAACAGGAAATGACTGTTGCCTAAAATAATTCACAAAATGATGGGACGTATGCCTATATATTTGGATATATGTTGTATATCTCAAACATTAGTGGATTATATCGAACAGCGTGTCCCTTTAGTTCTTTGCAAGGGACAAAGTACAAACTATAACCAACCAGCCCATGCTTGCAAAACTCAAACCAACTGTCCAACATGAGATGTGATTCTGTGATAAGAACAAAGAACAAAGAACAGTACAGCACAGGAAACAGGCCCTTTGGCCCTCCAAGCCTGTGCCGCTCCTTGGTCCAACTAGACCAATCGTTTGTATCCCTCCATTCCCAGGCTGCTCATGTGACTATCCAGGTAAGTCTTAAACGATGTCAGCATGCCTGCCTGTGCTAAGAATTATACTGAAAGCCAATCTAAGATTGTCAGTCAGGCTCACAGTGTGTCTCATGCTGGAAGTCACATATATTCATACACAGTATACTGTCCTTTGCAAACAGAAGGAACTTGTACAAAATGTGCCGTTTCCAACTAAATAAAGGCTAAGGAATAGCCATTTCCTGGTTCATCCCCCAGGGCATTGCCATGACCAATCAGTGTCGCCCACACTGGTTTGGATTTGAATAAGGGTGGGTGGTTAACTGTTCTTTGTTGCTTTCTCCATGACAATGCCTCCACCAGAGTCCACCTGCCAATCAATCAACATTCTCTTTCACCGCACACTGTAAATTATCGATCCTATTACAGTTGGTAATGTCTTGGGAGTTATCCTGATGAGTGCAAGATGAAAAACTTTGATAGTACGTCTGTTTTTTCAGCAATAGTCATGAAGCCAAACAGTTGGTGTTCTTCTCGACCATATGGTGACCATTTAGCCAGCTGAGCTAAATCAACAGTTGTAAACCTCCAGAAATATCCAAAGATTCAAAGTTGAAGTTCAGAATATTTCCCAACAGCATTGTTCCATATCCTACATTCAATAAATGTTGTTGGATAACCATCCTTCTTTTTAACAAACACAGCAATGATGCTTAAGCTAGAACCAGAGGGCACAACCTCAGGCTAAAGAGATGATCCTTTAAAACAGAGACGAGGAGGAATTTCTTCAGCCAGAGAGTGGTGAATCTGTGGAGCTCTTTGCCGCAGAAGGCTGTGGAGGCCAGGTCATTGAGTGTATTTAAGACAGAGATAAATAGGTTCTTGTTTGATAAGGGGATCAGGGGTTATGGGGAAAAGGCAGGAGAATGGGGATGAGAAAAAAATCAGCCATGATTGAATGGTGGAGCAGACTCAGTGGGCCGAATGGCCTAATTCTGCCCTCAAGCCATATGTCTTATAGTTTTAAGGACTTACTAACAACTTGCTCTAATATTATATTCCTTGCACCTCATATTTCTCATCATCCTGTCTCATGTTCCACAAAATGTCTCCCCACAGGTACTCAAACAACAATTGTTTCTCAGGCAACAATCTAAGATGACAGATTTACTACGACTTAATTTTTCAGATGAGTTTAAAACAGCCGAGAATATCCTTTAGGATCATTGCTATTTATATTCTGAATGGAACAGCTCAAACATTCTGCCAAAATGGAACTCTCATGTAACTGACAAATCAGCAAAATCAATTCTTGAGTTACAGCTTCCAATAATGTAAATTAAATTGCTTTTTATGTCTCCAAGTACATCATAATTTAGTTCACAATAATCAAAAGTAGTTGTGGATTTGATGCTTGTTTTCAACAATGGCAGAGATTCAGTCTGTGAATTTTATTCTTGTACAAGATACTTTGTACGTTCAAATCACTTAATGAAGATAAGGATTTCACTTAGTGCTCATTAAAGGCTGGCATGGTGACACAGTGGCTAACACTACTGTTGCACTGTGCCAAGGACCCGGGTTTGATTCCCAGCTTGGGTCACTCTGCACATTCTCCCCGTGTCTGTGTCAGTTTCCTCTGGGTGCTCCAGTTTCCTCCCACAGTCTGAAAGACATGCTGGTTAGGTGCATTAGCCATGCTAAATTCTCCCTTAGTGTACCCGAATAGGTGCTGGAGTGTGGCGACTAGGGGATTCTCACAGTAACTTCATTGCAGTACTAATGAAGGAACAATTCATTCATTAATTTATTAGTGTCACAAGTAGGTCTACTTGTGACACTAATAAATAAACTTAAAAGCTAAACTTTAAAAAACCTTCGCTATGATTTAATCTCCAACTGAGTTTCTCTAGAGAATATAATGGCAAGGAGAGCTATAATTCTGTATGTTCATTTCACATTTTGAAATGTTTGCGAGTGAGAAGGTGCTGGAAAAATGTAAGTTTTTAAAGAATGTCAATATTATTAGGATCTCCAATGTTTCTGAATACTGCGGCTAAACATTGTGCCAAAGTTGGATGATGTGAGCTTTCTTATTATTCCTTTATAGGCAACAATATGATATTTATTAGCAAAGTTCCTTCCACCAACACATTTAAACATCAGTGTGAACATATTATTTGATTTTCCAAACGCGATGCTCCAATTCCTGTTTGTTTCTACAGTTACCGGGTACTCAGCGGAGAACAGAGAGCACTGTTTTAGTTTTGAGGTTTCCTCCTGTCCTGTCTCCCCGTAAAATTTGGCTAATGATGTCAAGAGTTATAGAAGCAATATACTGCGGATGCTAGAGATCTGAAATAAAAACAGAATGTGCTGGAAAAGCTCAACAGGTCTGGCAGCATCTGTGGAGAGAGAAACTGAGATAGCATTTCAAGTCTAATCTGATACTGCTTCGAAACTGAGGAGAGGTAGGAATCTGATGGGCCTTCTGCTGTTGATGGGCTGTCCTTGGAATGGGACATTGGTTGGGACTGTTGGAGCAAAAGAGATTAGGAATAGATCACAGGGTGGAAGAGATTAAATGAAAAAGATGACATGAACAAAGCTTGTTCTGTGTAGGTGTTAATAGCAGAATAAAGATCAGCATTGTCTGAAAGCAAAAACGTTAGAACAAGGTACAGACTGGCACTAGTAAGAAAATTAAAAGTGGGGGACATTACAGATCAAGTTGGCTACATCCTAAAGGACATAGCTGCTAGACAGGACTGCTGGAGGTGGTGAGGGAACCAACAAGAGGGAAAAACATACTTGACTCATCCTCACCAACCTGCCTGCTGTAAATGCATCTGTCCATCAGTAAGAGTGACCACTGCAGAGACCTTGGGGAAACAAGATCACACCTTCACATTGAGGAAACTCTCCATCACATTGTGTGGCATAACAACCGTGCTCATTGGAATAGATTTTGACAGATTGAGCAACTCAAGATTGGACAACCATGAGGCACTGTGTGGTAGCAGCAGAATTCTACTCAACCACAATCTGACCCTCATGGACTGGCATATCCCCCACCCTACCATTACCACCAAGCCCGGATGTCAACCCTGGGTCAATGAAAAGTGTAGGAGGGCATGCCAGGAGCAGCATCAGGCACCCCTAAAAATGAGGTATCAACCTAATGAAGTTATAACATAGATCTACTTGCGTGCCAAACAGCAAGTGATAGAGCTAAGCAATCCCACAACCAACGGATCATATCTAAGCTCTGCAATTCTGCTACATCCAATTGTGAATGGACAATTACACAACTCACTGGAGGAGGAGGCTCCACAAATATCCCCATCCTCAACAATGGAGAAGCCCAGCACAACAGTGTAAAAGATAAGGCTGAAGAATTCACAACAATCTTCAGCCAGAAGTGCCGAGTGGATGATCCATCCTCGCTTCCACCAGAGGTCCCCAGTATCACAGATGTCAGTCTCCAGCCAACTTGATTCACTATTGATGCAATATCAAAAAACAGCTGAATGCATTGGATACGGCAAAGGCCCTGACAATATTCCGGCAATTGTACTAAAGTCTTGTGCTCCAGAATTTGCCACTCCCCTAGCCAAGCTGTTCCAGTACAGCAACAATACAGGCATCTACCCGGCAATGTGGAAAATTGCCCAGGTATGTCGTGTACACAACAGTTACCGACCCATTAGTCTATCCTTGATCATCGGTAAGTGATGGAAGGGGTCATCAATAGCACTATCAAGCAGCGCTTGGTGAGAAATAGCCTGCTCACTGATGTAGAGATGAGGTAAGAGTGACTGCCCTTGACATCAAGGCAGCATTTGACTGAGTGTGGCATCAAGGAGCCCTAGCAAAACTGGAGTCAATGGAAATTGGGGTAAACTCTCCTCTGGTTGGAGTCATACCTGGTACAAAGGAAGATGGTTGTGGTTATTGGAGGTTAATCATCTCCACTCCAGGACATCACTTCAGGAATTCCTCAGAGTAGTGTCCTAGACCCAACCTTCTTCAACTGCTTCATCAACGACCTTCCATCCACCATAAGGTTAGAAGTGGGCATGTTTGCTGATAATTGCACCATATTCAGCCCCACTTGTGGCTATTCAGATACTGAAGCAGCCCATGTTCAAATGTACAAGACCTGGATGATATCCAGGCTTGGGCTGATGTGGCAAGTAACACTCACATCACACAAGTGCCAGACAATGGCCATCTCCAACAAGAGAGAATCTAACCATTGCCCCATGATATTCAATGCCATTACCATCAGTGAATCCCTACTATCAACATCCTGGGGGTGACCATTGACCAAAAACTAAATTGGACTAGCCATGTAAATACTGTGGCTACAAGAGCAGGTTGGTGGCTGGGAATCCTGCAGCAAGTTACTCACTTCTTGACGCCTCATACCTGCCCACTATCTAGAATGCACAAGCCAAGAGTGTGATGGAATACTCTCCCCACTTGCCTGGATGGGTGCAGCTCCAACAACACTCAAAAAGCTCAACACCATCCAGGACAAAGCAACCCGCTTGATTGGCACCCCATCCACAAACATTCATTCCCTCCACCACCAAGGCACAGTGGCAGCAGTGCGTACCATCTACAAGATGCACTGCAGGAACTCACCAAATCCACGATGGCAACCATCTAGAAAGATAAGGTCATTAGACACATGGGAACACCACCACCTGGAAATTCCCCTCCAACCCACCCACCATTCTGATTTCGCTGGGTCAAAATCTTGGAACTCCCTAACAGCAGGGACTGCAGCGGTTCAAAGAAGACATCTCGCTACCACCTTCTCGAGGGCAATTAGGGATGGGCAATAAATGCTGGCCCAGCCAATAACGCCCATAAGCCAAGAATAAAAGAAATACATAACCAAGACATCACTTCAGGAATTAACTATTTCTAACACAGATTGAAATGAACCCGCATTTCTAGAAATTTAGTCATTCAATATAATATTGGCAAGTCTGAAAGAGAGAGAAGCTTTCTGAGATAAGACCAAAGTCTCGCCCCTCCTGTAGGAAACAAAGACGATTTAAACTGAGGAATTTTGCTGTACGTAGATTTCCCTCATTCGCCACAATTACTTTCCCCTTTTTCCTATTTAACAATGGTTCTCGAGTTTGGGAATGTCTCAACTGGGAAGCCGGGATGGTTGCAATTGGCCAAAAGCAAATTACTGCGGATGCTTGAATCTGAAACCGAAAGAGAAAAGGCTGGAAAATCTCAGCAGGTCTGGCAGCATCTGTAAGGTTGCAATTGGTTGTCTGGGTTTCAAGGTCATTTCTTTGCTTCGGATAATACGCAGTAATTTCGAATATTTTCTTAAAATTATCAAACATTTTGGGAAGCGGCGTCTATTCTGCGACTTCCTCGCTCATGTTTTAGCGTCAATTAACTCTCACCATCAGCCACGGTTTTGAGTCGCGCACTGACCAAAGTTTCTGTCGATTGACAACCAAGAATTGCTCCAATTCCATCAGTAAAAATGTCGGAGTTTTCAGCAGGGTCCTGGCACCGGGGCCTGGAACTGATTCCCCACCTGATCGTGTCGGTAGATTGTGGCCAAGGATCCATATTGAGGCGATGCCCAATTCCCCAGCCCTGCTGGGTCATTCTCAGCCTGCCTCTTGGGCTCTTTCGGAAATGTACCCAATAAAGTCCGAGGCCAGATTCGTGTCCCAGGGCTGCAATTAAAGCTTGGCAAAGCCTGGTGCTCACGTTTAATTTTCAAAATTCTAACGAGTCTGCGATTTTAACACAACCCCCGGTTTGAAGGACCCTGCACGAGGTCGGTGCACTTTGCTGGGGGGGAGTTTGCGGGGATAATTTAGCGGAAATTCCAGGGCCTTGCGAGAAAGCGGGTGATGCACCGAGATTGCGGTTCTCCACTTTGGCCAATGATGTTGATGAGATGAATATTAAATATAAGCAACTCAATATTTGAAATGATACGGCGGTACAGTGTACCTCCTGCAAACATCCACCTCTCCCCCTCACCATACAGCTGTACGAATGCCTGGATAATGCCCGTGGCGCCCTTCTGAATGGATTCTTTTAATTTTAAAATCCATCATCATTTGGATCTAAAGCTGTGACGTTCGGAAGTTCTGGGGAGGCAAGTGTTTTCCGGGGAGATGACGGAATATCCAATTCTGGGCACTTCACACTCCAGGAAAGATGTCGAGGTTTTGGGGAGGATGTGAAGGAGATTCACTAAAAGGATCCCAGGAATGTGGGGCAGTCGCAATGAAGAGATGAGAGAAACTGAGATTTCCCCTCTGGGTGCAGAGGAAGTTAAGGGAGGGGGGTGGGCATTATAAAGGGTTCAAATGTATGATGGGATTTGATTTGATTTATTTTTGTCACATTTATTGTGATACAGTGAAAAGTATTGTTTCTTGCGCCTATACAGACAAAGCATGCTGTTCATAGAGAAGGAAATGAGAGAGTGCAGAGTGTAGTGTTACAGTCATAGATAGTGTGTAGAGAAAGATCAACTTAATGCAAGGGAAGTCCATTCAAAAGTCTGACAGCAGCAAGGAAGAAACTGTTCTTGAGTCGGTTGATAGGTGACCTTAGACTTTTGTATTTTTTTCCCGACGGAAGAAGGTGGAAGAGAGAATGTCCGGGGTGCATGGGGTCCTTAATTATGCTGGCTGCTTTGCCGAGGCAGGAAGTGTAGACAGTCTATGGATGGGAGGCTGATTTGCGTGATGTATTGGGCTACATTCATGACCTTTTGTAGTTCCTTTGTAGAGCAAATAAGGAGACAGAGGGTTTATAATCAGCAGAGACAGAATTAAGATATCTGGCAAAAAGTTATTTTACGCAGCAAATTGTTCTGTTCTGAAAGCAGATTCGACAGCAACTTCCAAATGGGAATGGAATATTTTTAAAAAGTTTTTTAAACAGTTTTTAAAAATTTATTAGTCGCAAGCTAGGCTTACATTAACACTGCAATGAAGTTACTGTGAAATTACCCCAGTCGCCATACTCCGGCGCCTGTTAAAGCAGGGGAGTGTGATTAACTGGATAGCTCTGGATGGGCCGCAAGGCCTCCTTCTTGGTTGTAAAATATTTGTGTAAATAATTGGTTAAATAATTTGACCGTTCTCAGATGAGACAGAACAAAACACAAACGGCAGGAGGGTTCCTCCAAACCGAACATGCTCTGAAACTTGTCCCTGTCCCCCTGGCCTGATGTGTGTTTCTAAAACTTCCTTTAGCTCCAGATTAGCATCTTGTGCAGAATGTTTATTCTGAGTCTCGACATTATCGAGTTTCAAAACTAGATAAATCTTGGCTGACTCATCTTACTGGATACAGAGTGTGAACACTAAAGTCGAATATTACCCTAATTCTAGAACCTTCTGGTACGAAGGGGGCGAATGGCCTACTCCTGCTTCTAGTTTCTATGTTTCATTGTTCTACAATAGCCGAGAGTAGGATCTGACATTGCTCCACCGGTTAATGGTTCCTCACCCCGCGCACCGCCCCAGCACACTTTCTAATATGAAGATGTTGTTTTCTGCAAATTAGTGCAATTAAACTCGAGACATATAACAACATGCCCACGCCACCACTTCCGGAATACCTTTGAGAGAGTGTTTGGGGTGAGATGGGGGAGGGGTGACTGAAGGCTGGTTTGCTCTCAGTCGCTGCTGTGTATTTACTTGTGTCTTTAATTCCAGTTGAGAAAGGCTGATTGTAAACGCGCCACACGAAACCAATCCAGGTTGGCTCTGGGATTCGATCTCAGTGGGGTTTAGGGTCAAATTCGTCCATTTAGAACGGAGATGTCCTTCTGAGCTCCTTCTCTCTAAAGTGCAAACGTCAGCAATGAATGTTTTATCTGAAAAATTAATCTCACCGTATAGTGTATGTATTTCGCTGGCCTGGTTAATACAAACTCCTGGGGGCTGTTATTATGAGGTCCATATCACCCATGTTTAAACTCAGCTACACGATTAACGTAGGGAAGGTATATTTCAGTGAAAGTTTTATAATGAGCCAGGGTAATGAGTTTTTAATGAGGTTCCACCGTACAGATGCATGTTCCTGGTAAAGGACACGTGTTCACTCCATAATTCTACAGGTTTGACTGCGGTATCTGCATTTTAAAATGCAATATTTCATTGTATATTCGATGTTACTCACTGCTCGCCTCTTGCAGTTTGGGGTTCGGGGGGTCCCATTCAGCTTGTCCTCAATGTTTCGTTCGGGAGAGTATTTTCCGTGCATCTATTTTAATAATCAAACCAATTCTAACCTATTGCTCTAATCCACGTGAGAAGAAAATCGGATTAAGGAATAAGATCTGAGACCAACTCCGTCTTAACTTCTCCGCAATTTAGCCCAAGGGTAAAGAGAGCGGGCTAGAGACTCTCTCTTCACATATTTTGACCCAAAATTGAAATGATTCACACCTCTTCACATTTAACCGAAATTTAAAATTCCCCCAAAGACACCGCATTGTTTGTCCTTGATTGGTAAAACGTTGATGTGATATCTGTCCCCTGCAGCCCAATTACTATTTGCTATAAATGTCCAAATTCACCCCCAAAGGGTCAGAGTCAAAGGTGTATCGCTGTTACACTCACCTGTCCTGTTTAACAATGGGTGTCGCGCACTAACCTAAACGCATGTTGCTGCTTTACACCAGGTTTCCTTCGGAAGGAACATGTTGGGCGCGGGTAATTTCTGAGAGATTCCACTCACTGGGAGCTTTACTTGTTTCCAATTTCTCAGTCTGGAGTGACTTCCCTTGTACTCTTTACCCCTCTGGTGTCAGCTATTGGCTCACGGGGGGAGGGGAGGTAGCGGTTTCTTGGTGTGTATGCGGATGGTCTCTGGGGCCAATCGCCGCGTCCCCCCACCTTTGGGAGTCTCACCTTAACGGCAGGGCAGGGGCTGGGGCCCCGACTCTCTGAGCGGGGCTCTTGCTGCGGGCAGCCACTCAGCTCCTAACCCTCTCCCCTCACCTTTATCAGATGAAAACTGTCTCCGTCACCGCCATTTATTTCAGTCGATATGAAATTTAAACACTTCCCAATAGCAAAGAGTAATAAAACCCCTCAAATTCTGGTTAAAATGTGCGAACAACAGTGATATATAAAGCGAAAGGACTATTTATATTGTATTTCGATTTTTACTCGCCTTTAACTTTCTGTTACCCCATAGGAGAAGTTTAATTTGGTGTAATTTAATATATATTCCATAACCTGTGCGTTTTTTTAAATTATAGAAAAACAACGCGGCATATTTACCATACGACATTTGGATTTACCTCTCATGTTAATTTTTCCAATATAAGACACTTTCAAATACCTAATTCAACCGGTTAGAGGTTGAACCGGTGCTGGGCTGAGAAGTCAGCTTTAGAGAGAGAGGGAAGTCTGTGGAACACAAATAAAATTTCGGTCAGTTTGGATTTAGTTTATTTGTATGTGTCCAGTAAATTTATATAGATCCAGAAAACACCGGCACGGGAGCATCATTAAATTAGAATTCTTCTCATTCTGTGAAAAATAAAACAAAAATAATTAAAATTGGACAAAACAAACATCTCAGATCGTGAATTCGCTACAGAATTCCTATTCTGAAATCATACTGTCACAAATAAAACCCCACAGAATCGAGCTTCGCTGCAAAAACGAAATTAATTTCCCAAAACGGTCAATAATCGAAGATGAATTTGGTCGATTAGTGTCAGATGGGAAATGGAAGGGACCAGACTGTGATCAAGGTGTGACACGGGCCACCCTTAGATACAGCGAAAATCCGGAATATCTCAAACAAGATCTAGCTCAGTGGATTAGAGGTAAAATTCAACCCAGCATCTCGCACGGATTTTCAAATGATTTTTTTTCCTAAGGAAAGATAAACAATTCCTAAGAGAAACGCTTCCCCAGTTTAAAACATAAAATATGTTCAGAGGTCCCAACCCATTCAACGGTCTGGTAAATTGAAAATTCTAGACTTCTATTTCTTCACGGAAAACCCCCTTCACTAATAAATGATTTTACTTAATGATCGATATCCAAAATACTCCTTCAATCGCCAGTTAAATAAAATGTTCTTACACAGTCCTGATTTCACACATTCCATAACCTCTATCTCTCTATTTCAGACAATTCCCTTCAGCAATATGGAGTTCTGGGCGTGTTAAATATTAATAGAAATAAGAACAGCTCCTTTCTCGAGGTTATTTTTATCCCCTCCGATTCTCATTCTAATTATATCCCTCATCTGTTTTTTTTAGGAAAACTAAGTGGACGGATTTCTGTCATGGGCACAGCGGGAATTTCCTTTTTTTGACAGCTGATTGAAAATGAAAACATTTGGTGACATTTCTCGGCTGCGTCTTTAGTTTTTGGGGAGGGGGCGTCGGGGTTACTTTAGCCACGTCAGTCAGTGCAACAGCCTAAAGTGGGGCGAAGGCCATAGGGCATCGCCGAAGGCTGGCTCTGTGCGATTGTGGGAAGGAGGGCAAGAACACGGGGGGGGGGGGGGGGTAAATATTTTTCATATATATAGTGTATTCAGCATCCACCTAGTTGCCCAGAATATTTCTGTTTAGTTGGTTATTAGCTAGGCTCCTGTGCACAAACTGTGTGAAGGGAGGTTTCAGTTCTTGGCAAATTCTGACAAATGGAACAGGATATTTTTTTAGTTTTGTTCACATTTTATTTGTGATAAAGTTCATCATTAGTTTGGCTGCCACTGAAATCACCCTCTGTTGCCTTGAATCAGATTCACTCAATTACTTTATTTTTTTCTGTAGTACCAACTGTTTTATTTTGCAAGTTCTTACACGGCTTGCCCTCTTTAATACTCATTTCATCAAACTCCAGTTGGGTCGATTTCTGCGTCACGTGACGGGGGAGTCTCCCCAGATAAAATTCTGTGTTAAACTCAACAAGGCTCCTAACAGCCTCTGATCCGACACTCGTATTCCTTTCCCAAGGAACGGCCCCTGTCTATAGAATACTTTCAAAAATTCGACAGCAGCACGGAGTTTGCGAGTTGGATCGTTATTCCCGCGAAACCGGGCTATTCACCAAATCTTTCACCAGAAAGTGGATTATCTGTTTGGACCAACAGGACGTGGTTGGTAAGAAACTAATCTCAACACACACACACAGGAAGAGAGAGGGGGAAGGAAAACACAAATGTGGATTCTAGAATGAGTTTAAATCAAGTTTAATCAGTGCTTTCCACTTTATTCTTTTCTCACACTTACAAGCTGTGCCCAGAATATCAGCAACTAGCGAGTGAGGTTTAATTTAATTGAATACTAGATTGCGAATGGTTACATATTAACGCCCAATTTCAAATGATAATTTACGGCGTTAAACTACTTGCTCATCCCATCTATTCTATCCATGTAAACTGTTGTGTTTGCGGCATTTAAATCCAAAGCGATAAATATTAGTTAACATTTTGTTTCGATATGTAATATTCAAGTTGATTTGGGATTATTCACTTGCTGTGTTAACATTTGACAGCGATGATGGAGAGACGATGGTAAATAGAAGGAGAAGGTGGTGGGGAGGAGGGGGGTGGGGGTGGAGGGGAGGTGGCGGAGGATGTTCCTGGGAGCAAGTGGCAGAGGCAAGGACAAGGACCAAAGCAAGAGTGAGGCCAAAGAGTGACAGAAGGATGGGGAGTGAGAACTCGGCAGCTGGGGCAGAAAGCAAATCAAAGCGAGGAGGAATGTTTATGTAGAGGAATGTTACTGTATCTGCTCGAATTTTATGGAGTCAATGTAAACAAACATTGACTCCAAAATGAATGTACTCCTTCACGGAGCGTGGACTATTATATTTGTGCACCGACGTTGACTGGAATATACTAATGTTCATATTAATAATAATTTATCCTCCATCGATTCGTTATTTCATCAACAGAGTTCGGCTAGAGAAAATAATTATTGTTAACTATGTCCCCAACAGCTTGTCATTAAAAGCCCCTGATTTCTTAAGTAAAATGGATTGTCAACAAGCTAATCTTTTAAAATATTTGTATACCTTAGCGATGGCGATTTATTTTAGCGGAGTTGATGTGGAATTTATATTCTTGCTATTTTACCAATTGTTTCCGGTACTTTGAATGATTCTGGTATTTTCAACCCATTGCAGTGAAGTTTGATTTTATTTTTATTTTTAGTCGGTGAGATTGAACACTTTTCGAGTCTTGTTTCTCTGAGATGGAACTCCACAATGTGATTTTTTTCAGCGCGGGGGGCTTTTTGCTTTTCTTAGCTGGGCCATTCTCAAGGCCACAATCTCCGAAAACTTATTCCTGTATGTTGCAAATCGAGGTGAAATCTCACTAGCTGACCCTTCAGTTGGTCCAGATAACAGATCTTAAGTGTTGTCAGACATTACACCACTCCCACCCCCACAGTCCCGCCACCTCTACCGTTCAAACATTTCGATAGCAAACTGTTACAAATAAGACTTTTAAGAGTTCGAACATCGCTGTTTCCAACCCCCGTGCAATGTGGGGGTGATTATAGTAAAATAATAAATCATTGGAAGGATCGTTATTCCTAGAAAAGACATTATTTACCACGATTATTTATTACATTTAAAACTAATGTGATACCACAGTTCAATCAATGCAATTGACCCGTCACCATGAAACAATCCTCCTTCATTCAAACCCAGCCGTTCAACTTAGCCACGTCTTGTTGATTTATACCCAGGGTCGTTGATAATAGATTTCAGTAAAAGCATTAAACCATTTCTTTCAATGGTTACAGGAATGCAAAGGATTTTTTTTTGGGGGGGGGGGGGTCGGGCAGAGGGTGGCCTATCAAATCCAGACCCAAAACAATCTGCAGTTTCCAACACTGTTTCTAAACTATGAATTGAATCCCGGTGAAGGGGTAAAGTTTGCTCTTCTCCCACTGCTGCCCGCTAAAAATGGCGAATGTGGCGATGGGCAACTTGTTGGTAAGGATGATTGGAGCAAGAGGTGACTCCAAATTGATGTGTGCGCAATTGACGGTGGATCCCTTAGTGTTTGGGGCTGGGGGGGCGGGGAGGAGTTATTAGCAGAGTATCAAACTGTTCAACTGTTTCAAAACTACAGGGAAACGCATTGAAATAGGTGCCAGTGTTCTGTAGCCAAGTCAATGCGAGGATGGGAACCAAGAGGCAAAAAGAGAGATCTCTGAAATTCAATTCTAAAATTTTCAATTAACTCCTCACCAATGTTAAAATCTAGGGGATTTTCACAGTAACTTCATTGCAGTGTTAATGTAAGCCTATTTGTGACTAATAAATAATCATAATACTAATAACTTTAAATCTAGAAAGTGTCCATCAGCCAGCCAGCCGGCCATGTCTGACAGGTAGTGGACAGGTCTGTGGCCGTTTTGGGCCCTGATAAAATTGGGAGTAAATCAGTTTTCTGTATCTGTAGATCGGATGTGAAGATGCCGGCGTTGGACTGGGGTAAATACAGTAAGAGTTCGAACAACACCAGGTTAACGTCCAACAGGTTTATTTGGTAGCAAATGCCATTAGCTTTCGGAGCGCTGCTCCTTCGTCAGATGGAGTTCCATCTGAGGAAGGAGCAGCGCTCCGAAAGTTAATGGCATTGGCTACCAAATAAACCTGTTGGACTTTAACCTCGTGTTGTTAAAACTCTTACTCTGTAGATCGGATACAGAGAGTTTCTCCAAATTACTTGCTGTTTACTAGTTATTATTAGTTATCATTGAAGTATGAATGTATATATATTGAAAAGTAACTTTCATGGTGAAGTTTAGAAGGTGAAATGGCAATGAACTATCCGGATATATGTAGGCTTCGCACCCCCCCCCCCCCCTCCCCAACCCCTGCCCCCCTCCCCCAGCCCACTTTGTCTCATATCAATCTCTCAGGCAGTTCCACTTGCAGTTGTGTTTTTTTTGTTTCTGACTAATTTACCTGCCAACGGCTCCCCGCTCACTCCCAAACATTATTACAGCATCTACCCGTCTGCAACCGGGACCTGCACCGCAAAGCAATGACAAATTGCTGTGATGGAAAAAAAACAGCATTTTGGAGTGCTAGCTGCTGGCTATATTGGCACGGCTTCTCTGCTATTGATGTCTCTTTGAACGCATTTTATTTTTAAAAACCCGGCAATTAGTGGTTTTCTCGAAAATTGAGTCTAATGAAAACACATTCCACAACAGAAGATGGGCGATCACTGAAATGTGGCCTCACTTTAAACACATCCCAACAGAAAGCTGCCAGCAAAAGACAAATAATTTGACTAAAACGATTGCAGAATTTTAACCTGCGATAGTTTAAAACACAGCATTGGAATCGAGGACAATACTCCCCAAAAATGAAGTTTGGAAAATTTTAGGGGGCGGGAGAGGAACCCTTTTAAAGAACTGGGGACGATTAAAAGATCTAATTTCAGACTTTATGCATCCGGTATAGGCATGATAGGCCGAATGGCCGCCTATATGCCATATCATACCGTGATTCTGAAATATAAAATTGAATAATGAAATAGAGTTATCCATTCTAATAATGGTTCCGACTTGAAGATGGACCGTTACTGTGAATTCGCATCATCCATGCTGTCAACAAAGAACAAAGAACAATACAGCACAGGAACAGGCCCTTCGGCCCTCCAAGCCCGCGCCGCACCCCGGTCCAGGATTGAATCCTGAATCCAGGATCCCCGCCCAATTTTCCAGCCTATCTACATACCAATATCCTATCCACCGAGCTGTCCCTCACAGCGACGATGCTTTGTTCATCACAACCTATTAACTCACCCCCACCCCCCCATTCCAGACCATGTGATCTCCAGGTAGAGGCGAAAACCCAGAGTGAAAACCCCAGGGCCAATATGGGGAAAAAAAAATCTGGGAAATTCCTCTCCGACCCCCTGAGGCGATCGAAACGAGTCCAGGAGATCACACTGGCCCTGTCATTTGGGAATTGTCTATTTTAACCTTTTACAAACTGCAGCATCACTAGTTGATATCACAGGGCAGGTAACTCAAAACAATGGATCGCAGTGAATTATAGATGGTTGGTGGTTGGAAATAGGGCGACATTCTGTAAGGACACAGAGTGGCTTCTATTGTCCGGGGGAATTTGTCAAGTTACTTATTTCTAGATTTCCTTCCGTTCATTTGTGTTAATTTTGGTCCAGTTAAATAAATTCCCACTTTATTAAGGCAGCTCCCAAACGATAGGGATGCGGTGAAGTAGCCTGAAGTTTGTCTCGAACAACATCCCTGATATAAAACATTTTATTGAACCTTATTGTTTGTCTAAGCTAAACCAAGACCACGTTGTATATAGGTGGACAACCAACGCACATTTCTTCTCGCTAAAGAATCAATGTTACTGTTCTTACATTATCAGCCGTTATAATGTAACAAGGAAAGTCAGTCAACATAATCTATCAAATAATAGAAAAAGGTTTATTAGTAAATTTCAATTCATAATTTGTCCAAACTTTAAAAAAATTAATAATAGCAGCTAACTCGCCGGATAGAGGAGTGCAGACACTATAATACAAATTATTGATCGGTTCTGGATGGAACCTGGAGACGCCCGTTACATCATTAATTCAAAATTCGACTGGGTGCTTTTAATTGTAATACTTAATGTTTTAAAAGATAATTGACAAAACCCCAGATCTGCATATATCCCATCTTCCCCAGGGAAGGGGCGGATATGCTTCAGGCATTATTACATCAACAATATCTGTGCCTTGCATTGTGGAAACCCTGATATCTGAAAGTAAAACTTAACCTCATGCACAGACAGAATCCTCGTATCTGACAATAAGCAGGGCCGAGGCAGCAAACTCCAGAGTTCATTGCCAACCAGAGACTTAGCGGTACATCGCCAGAAATTAATTTATGTGTCTGAAGGAGCGAGGTGGAGTAGGCTTTACGTTGTTGGTGAATTGGTTGCATTTAATTATTCGTCGGGTTTCGACTCAACTTTAAATGTGATAGTCACCAAACTGCAGTTTGAAAGAATTGCTTTCAACTTTATGCGCACTGGCGCCTCGAGTTCTCTATTAAAAATCACACCAGGTGAAAAGCGTTTTGTATAAATCTTTCCACTTATAAATATGATCAAATTAATAAAAAAAAAATCAACCAAATGCTTGAATTAAAATATTAACTGCGCAAAGCCTGACGTGTCTGCTCTCATTTTAAAAATATTCCACAAATTGCTGTCCTCGTCCTGTGAAATGAAGCTTTTCATTGGCAGTTCAACTGATTCCTAGTTAATTAAAATTATTTTTGCTCTCCATTTCCAATGAGAAGACGGCTGGCCGAGATGTAGATCTGAACATTCGAAATAATTTCAGAATGAGTTCAGCTGAATTCCGATTGAGAAAATTTAACCCGGAAAACACAGGGTCTGACACAGAATAAACAATATATGGATTGTAGGAGCGTAAAATCCAGTTGTTTATGAGAATAAATCGCCAGTTTGTCTGATTTGAGGTCTAGGCAATCGAGGAATGTTTACTAACATGTGCCCAGAGTTTGTGCAGTGGATTGAAAGTGTGGTTCTGATGTTATCTTATTACTAACGGGTTACTGGACACATCCCGGATAACGCCGCTGGGTCGAATTGTAATTTAATCTTGTTTATCCAAAACCAAATTTAAAATCCGATTAGCTCTCAGTTTTCACCCAGAATGAATGAAGCAGCCGCTGCAATTTCCTAAACCAGCATCTGGGTGATAGTTGGGATGAGATTATTCTGAACTTGGCTACTTGTAAACAGCCTCCGGTCAAAGTAGAGGCGACATTTCCCTCCCTGCAGATCATTATGGGGAATATTCAATGACTGTTGTTGGGTGACGCTGAGTTGGGTTATTTTTTAGATAAATACCGCGTCATTGTGAATATTAAACACAAGCGGTTAACTCAAATTTTATTAAGAGACAGGATTGAATTTTTCAGATAGGAACAGCGAAAAAACAAATGACTGGAGTTCACCTTAGAACCGGCTGAAATGAATGATTTGTTCCAACACGCCAACCCGTCCAGTGTATTTTAATGGTTCCTGTTTGGTTTCTAGCTCAATGGTACCTCGAAATATTCTACTTATCCAGTTGCTTGCTCCTTGTAGCTTGGCGGTGGGGGTGGGAGGGGAGGAGAGGGAGGGGGAAGGGTCGGTCAGTGGCTGTCTGGCTAAACTCAGATTGGGGTTAAACAACGCACCTTTCTGGTTCCAGCAGTTGGGGGCCTGTACCGTAGGGCTCGGCTGACAGGCCATTGTGGAACCCGCAGAAACCCCCTAATGGGACTCAGACAGGGCCTCCTTGTTGGTTTTCTCCCGCCGTTTTACGACCATCTCAAATAATTCGCAATGCTCTAATTTCCTCATCATCATTCACCAGGTAAACCATTTCCGCCTTTCTCATTATCGAGGTTACTGAAAGCACATGGAGTTGCCGAGTTCAAACTGGCTGCTCCAGACTTCGATTGGTACACAGAATAGGCCAATAAAATAGAAAACACATTTCCATTCTCAGAATGGCTTATTTGGAAAGTCATGATGTGGAGATGCCGGCGTTGGACTGGGGTGAACACAGTAAGAAGTCTCACAACACCAGGTTAAAGTCCAACAGGTTTATTTGGTAGCAAATACCATGATTTGCTACCAAATAAACCTGTTGGACTTTAACCTGGTGTTGTGAGACTTCTTACTGTTATTTGGAAAGCACAGTGCGTCTCGGCATTATTTTATCCAATCTATAATATGAAGCGGTGTGCTTTTCTTACCTATTCTAGAAGCTAAAATGCCTTTGACCATATCATAAATAGAATGAGTGAGCAGGTACAAAGATACAAAACCACATTATTATTCGGGTATTGAATCCAAAACTAGTTTCCACAGAGTTGTCCTGTTTGGACCAGGAATTCCATAAACTGTAACTAAAACAATCGGTATCAAATCTTTTCTCACTCTATTTCAATCACTACAGCCCTCTTGTATTTTAGAAAAAGATTAATTATATCTGAAAGCTCTGATCATATGGCAGTGGATCGGGAGTATTCGGTCCAGATAACCTGAGACTAATTGTTGCTTAACTCAGAAATTCTATTCATTGGGAATGGGCGAATAGGGAATGAATTGAATACTACAGGTGTTGCGGGGATCGGCTGGGTCTTGGCCAGGCGGCCATTGCAAACATGAGACACAAGGCGGGTTGCTCCAAGTGACCCGATATTGTCTGGGTAATACTGTGAAAGACTAAACTTGAATATTTTTCTAAAGTTTTGGGATGGAGGAGAGGGGATGGGGGAGGTGGCAGGATGAGCTGGCAGGTGCATCAAAAATTTTTTGAAGGGTGAAGACATCTGAGGAGTTCAAAATCTTCTAAATATTTTCTGACGATTTTTTGGCTGGGAGGATGTATAGCTGGTTGGATGTGAAGGGAAGCCGGTTTGTGGAAGATTTCCACTGAATGTGAATATCATACAAATGGTTTTACTGAAGACTCCTGTGACAGTTGAACTTTAGAATGAAACGCTCTTGAATGTTTTTTGGGGAGGGATGATTGAGGCAGAGGAATGTAACCATCCTATTCACTAATGATGAATTGAGGGCACACATATTGGTGATTGGATTCGTGCCTTTGTGTTTGCTTGGCTGTACGGGGAGATTGGACAATTTCAGAGGGAGGCGAATGTTGTAACTTGGTGATGTATAAGTCAACATATTAACGAAAGCTCGTGATTCCAAATAAACCTGTTGGACTTTAACCTGGTGTTGTGAGACTTCTTACTATTACAATATTATTATAGATACTAAATTTACGGAATATAAATTTGCTAAAAGTTTTTTTGGGAAGGCCGAGATGATTTGATTATAATTATACACATTTATTAACAGCATTCTGAGTTTACTGAAATTGGATCCATTATTTACACTGTGTATCCAAGGATAACAGCCATCCTTTCACTCGTGTCGCTGTTGGTTTGATGGTTTCAGGTAGTCGGGGAACTGATAATTTTTGGAACTGGGGCCGCTTTGATCGGGGAAGGGGGGTGAGGCGGGGCGGGGGGGGGGGTAGTTCTGTTTGAAAACATTTCACTATTGGGTCCTATCGCAGGAGCCTGCGGGTTGTGAAGCTGACTCGTTGATGGGTATCTGGGACCGTTACTTGACTGAAGGTTTTTTTCCTCGGTGATACTGAGGCGATTGGCGTTGAATGTAAGAGTTCTGGAGCCTCTGAAATGTGGATATAAAGGCTCCTGAGAGGCGCATTGTGATTGACAGCATCTACGTCAGCACAGAGGGAAGCAGGCCCCAAAAAGTCCAGAGTATTAACGGAGAACAGAGCACCGGGACTACAGCAGCAGCCTGGAGCTTCCGACCGTGAGAATCATCTTCCATGTATCGATTTTACACACGCAGAGATATCAGACAATTTCCCCCAGTTCTCCCGGAGCAGTTGGGGCGTGAAACCGACTCAATCGAGGGGATCTCTGCAGAGGCCAGCTTCACTGCATGATCTGGGATTTTGGTTTTTAACTGGGGTCGCCCGACGCTGAAGATTCCGAGACTTGAATCCAGGGTCGTATTTTCATCCGGTGGAAATACTGAGCGCCCCCCCCCCAAAAAAAGTTTGGAATCTGCACTTTGCAACACTCTGAATGGGGATTCGCTGAACGGATTGGATAGAAGACAGGTTCAATTTGTGTAAGTGACCATTGCTGTCAGCTTGTCAATCGAAATACAAAGGAGAAACCTGAAAATATAAAAGCACATTATAGGCCAAGCTGGAAAGTGGCTTGCAATTATATAAATACATTAAAATATCGAGACATTTATAGATACTCTCTTTCAGATTTACAGTAGAGAACGCATTGGAACTTTTATTTTAGTCTCTCGAATCAGGCCTCGGCTTTTTGCAAAATAGAATTCCTAACAGAACAGCCTTTTGGAAAGGAGACTGTTTCACATAGTGCATCAAGCTAATATCTGTCTCTCCGCGTCTGTGTGACCCGTGGGTGGGTTGTAACCTTTCTGTATATTTGATTTTATCTCCTGGCCGCCTGTCTCGTCAAGGCGGCCTTGCAGTGAAAGTGTTTGAAAAACTACCTTCCGTCCTTTTAACTTTCAGTTCAACTTTCCCACTTAATAGCGGGGTAAAATTCCCCAATTGAAAATTCCGCCTTTTTATTAACATCTGATTTTTCGCTGCACAGCTATCTGGGATTATTTGACTGTTTACAGAAACCTTTACCATCAGAGTTTACATCGTCCAGTTAAACTCATGAGACTTGTGCTGGCGGAGGAAGTCAGCGAGCACAATGCACTGAGAGCAAACCAGATATCACATCAACTAACAAAATGTAATTATGATACCTATACTCACCTTCCAATTTCCTGTCTTAATTTATGTTCGTAGGATTTATGCTGCTGTACAAATTAATTCAATTTTAATCTTCAAACAGTCGGACTACCCTCATTTAGATTGTGTAGTTTTGCACTGACAGCGGCCTTCTCTCATCTCAGAGGTTTTGTTTGAAGCAGAAATGCATTTCTTACCCATTACTCTGACCTGTCCATTGGAAACGCTAGTCTCGATTCTCTCCTAATCCTCTTCTATTTGTCATTAGAAGCAAATGTTACCGTTAAAAACTCTCCGGTAACCTTTGAGTTTTTGCAATATTTGCTCTGTATGCGTTTACACGTGGAAATGCATGTAAATTGCTGAGAATATGTCAGATGAAGTTTGCATATAATATGCACAGAGACAGAAATGTATAGTTAGAGAGATGTAAACATACAGACACGCGAAGATCCGGCAGGGAAATATAATGATCGAAAACTCCAACAGGAAATGTGAACATTGAAATTGTCTGAGATGTGTGTCTGAGACACACAGCTAAGACAAACTAACTCGACACCGAGGTATTAAGGTATTTTTATTTCCAGTATTTTTCAAGTTGATTTTTCAAGTTATGCAATGTTACCCACGTGATTATTATGGGATATTTTAGTCCATTCTGCACTGATCAGGCCCATTTGGCAATCTTTCCATGTGTCAGGGGTGGGGTGAGTAAGATTCGAAGGCTGTGAAAGTACAAATAGCCCTTCCGACCAGAAATAAGCAAATCTGTACAGAAGCGTTTAATAAATGTCCCTCTGTCTGAGTGTATAGAATCCGCACACACGCAGTCTGCAGTTGCCAAAGAGGGCTGTTTTTCTTAGGCCCGGTATCTGTTGTTTTAGAACAAACGAGCACTTGACAGCGAATGTGAATCTGAGGACTCGACATGCCCCCTCTCAGGCTAGACATTTATTTTCCGAGACTGGCAACACATTGTGGTATAAATCACCCTTTGCGCCATCAGAAACATTCCAAGTTGTTATTTGAAGGTTGCAAGTTTAAATTATTGCTGATTAGTCGTGAAATATATTTGACACATTGAGTTGTGGTAAATTATCGAGATGACGTGCGCCCCGAGATGCCCAAGAAAATGTTGCAAGACTTTATTTTGAGGTTCTGCCGTACCACAGACAGAGATTTCTTAGAATTGGTTGTAGTCGAATCTTGAGTTAGAAATTCAGATGAAGGAGGTGAATAAGTGTTGTTGTGGGATAGGGTTACCCGTTAGTTTATGCTGCTGAAGACATGAGATAAAACAAAACCTTACATGTGATGATTAATCACAATGAGACTTTAGAATTACTTATCAAGAATATTTGCTCTTCAACTTAGCGCTGATAGACTAATCTCCCGCCCACGTTAAGGACAATTGATCTGGATGCTGAAGAAACTTTGCACAATGAAGTAGGTCTGAACGAGTTCTCTTTTTTAACTGCATCATTTCCATAAAGACATGGAAGGTCTGAAAGGCAGCTGCACTAACTAGCACACATACTCTAATAACTTTAGAATCGCAGAGCCGCCCAAAGTTGCCCAAAATTAAATTAATGTAAGTGGTTGAGGTGGAGACACTGCTGTCCCAGCCCGGCTCCTCCAATTAGAGCCACACTCTGTTCATCAGTTTAAAAATAGGGTTCCAGGTTCATGTAACCAGACGGCAGGACGCGACACAATAGAATAGTCTACCGCCAACCAAATGTCCAGGGAAGGTAGATAACGGGTCTGGAAAAATGAACTCAATCAGGAAGAACCCCCCAAAAAGGTTCAATTAGGAATAAATATGAAATGCATTTCCAATTTAAAAGCCGGAACTGAAACATTACAGGCACGTGCCAGCTAAATTATTTTCAGATTATGCAAGTATCGCTTCTCGGCCTTTTGGCTAAAATCAAGCCCAAGATGGGGTGTAATGCCTTACCTTGCCAGCTTGGATCTTGTTCGTCTCTCTTGTGTGGGGGCCGTGAATTGGATTCAATTAGAATTTGCATTTGTTTTTTGGAGCAAGCAAGAAATAGATTTGGGTTTGCCCGGTCCATTCTGAACATTAGCTTTGTAATTTGAGAATGGAATAAAAAAAATATAGATTATGTTGAATTAATTCTCTTGAGTAAACACACAAATATTAAAGCTCCTAAATGGTGATGCTGATATAAGTGTGCGATGACCACACACCATGTTTAAACATATTTCCAATTTGCCCACATAATTTATCCGTTAGAACTATTTCTCCAATCATTCCCCATTCCACCATTTTCTATAAATAACCCACATGCAGTCGCCATCGACACTCAGTTAATTGGAAAACTGTCTCCATTCTCCACTGCACTTTGCCACACTATTATATTGGACGACAGAAGCACACAAATTTTTGATATCTAAAATAAAACGGTCCAATTGAAGGATTTGGGGAGGCAGATTTGTCGATTCGAATCTTTCAGCGACTTTTCCCATTGCTAAATTGCGGAGGTTATTTTTTGCACTTTTGCAAGTTTTAATCCTTGCCGCTTGATTCTCCCTCCAGTCCTACAGTTCCGAAACTTTCCCTCCTTTTTTTCTAATTGTCTGTGGATCATCACTGTGCCTCGCACAAATCGCAGGGAACTCTCTGGTTCCCTACTCGCGGATGGACAGTGTGTTTAAAGTTGAACCCAGTGCAACTGAGATTTGTAATACCGATTGCTGCTCTTAAATATCTCGGCATGCGTTTATACCGAGTGTCTTCTGGAACTGGAAGGGAACTAAAAGGAGAAAATCTGGGCACAGAACTGTTGGCAAATCTGATAGATAATTGTAATATTTTACTGCAATATTACTGCATTATATTCCCGAAACAGAGAGTCCAGCGACAACACAGAAGCTGGTAGTGTCAAGTAGATAGAGGGAGGGGGAGGGGAAGCGAGAAAGGAACAAGGAGGCCCTTCTTGCAACAATCACAGAAATACATTCACTCAAGGCCATTTATAATCGATTGCCTTCACGAAAATTGTGGCAGTTTTTTGATTTAAAGGACTAAGATGGAGAACAGCAACCGCCATTGTCGGTAGGATTATAGAAACCCTTTTAAAAGAAGCGTTCTGTTGTAAGGTTAAGACAACTTGAACTAAAAGGAGGAATGAAAGGTAAGGTTAGAGAGTAATCAATGTTTTATATTGGGGCCATCAATGCTAAATGGTCACCAAATCATCAATTGGAGAATTCAGAGAAATAAATCCTCAGACAGCAATAAGGATGTTGAAACTGTGGCACAGGGAAAGGTTGGGGCGAAGAGTTTGGAGATGCATTTCAGCGGAAGCTCGATAAAAACAAGAGATAGAAAGGAATAGCGGATTGTGTCGGTAGAGTTAGATGACGGGCCAGCCTCAAGTGGAGGGTGAAGGTGGCTTGCCGTGTGATATCATCTATTTGATTCGATTATTTCCCCGGATTCATCACTTGAGCAATGCGTTTATTTTTCTCTGTGCCGGATCTGATCAGATTCCTTAGAGGGAGCTGATCTATGAATTCAGTGACAAGAGTTCTGAATACATCCTCTTTATATTGTCTGGGGAAAAAAAGTAAGCGCCTGATTCCGAGAGGGATTTTTGCCTTCAGCTTCGAAACAGGCGCGTTTTCTCTGTTACAAACCTTTAAAACGAAGGCTCGCTGGGAATGTATACTGCAGAATATTTTAGTTTTTAATTGGGAAATTGCACTCCACTGGTTAAAATAACAAGTGCACAACACTTAGCCTAACTTAAAGACTTACATACACTCAGGAATAAGTGGTTTACAATGCTTAGTCTGAATGCGCTGGGTACATGAGGAAGTTATGGGATATACTATATTCACTATGTAGCACCTGCTATTCGCAATTATATTGATATTAACATTTTCAAAATGAAGATCGATAGATTTTTGTTAGTCAAAGATAGTAAATGACATGGAACCAGGGCGGAAAACTTGTGTTAAAATAGAGTCATGATGTGGAGATGCCGGCGTTGGACTGGGGTAAACACAGTAAGAAGTTTAACAACACCAGGTTAAAGTCCAACAGGTTTATTTGGTAGCAAAAGCCACAAGCTTTCGGAGAAGGGGCTTAAGGCTCCGAAAGCTTGTGGCTTTTGCTCCCAAATAAACCTGTTGGACTTTAACCTGGTGTTGTTAAACTTCTTACTGTGTTAAAATAGAGACCAGCTATGGTCTAACTGATTCGGGGAACAGATTCAAGGGGCTGAATGGCCACATTCTGTTATTCCAGCTGCAGTCTACATTAGCTTTCTGATCCTTGATGGACCAAATCTTCATATAGAACTCTCTTTTAAAATTGTGTTCATAACTTTAACCTACTTAAAAACTATTCAAACCTACATAACTGAACGAGGAAGGCCAACTATTTGAGTTCCATTGGCTATGCTCCTTCTATCTTTCTTAAAGTTATCCGGTTCCATTTAAGTTAAATATATATATATCTAAATTAAATGGAACCGGATAACTAACAATATATATAATATATATATATTTAACAACACCAGGTTATATATATATATATATTCTATGTTTACACGTATGTACACATCTCCAACAGAAGATATTTTTGTGCAATGCAATTAAATATTTTTATTACTATTCGCAGTGGTTCGCATCCATTCTAAATGTGGGTGAGATTACGCAGTGATTTCTGTAGACCGGCCCCTAACAGCAAAGGTATATCCGTCAGTATCTTCAAAATAGTCAGAACAGCTAATCTTCAATTATTTAGTGACTAAAGAAACATTACTAGTTGTGGTTCCCTCATTCTCTTTCTGAGATAACGCCAGAAAACACAACAAAATAAGACGACTCTCTCTCTCTCTCTGTTCGCCACATCTAAAAAGAGATTCCTATCCTGTGGAAAATCACACAGAATCTCTGGTGCCTGTAAAATCTCTGGATGTAACCAGAGGAGATTTATACCTTATATAAATAAGAATCACAGAATTGTTACAGCGCTGAAGGCCACTCGACCTGCTCTGTTTGGTTACACATCAAGAGACTTAATGACAGACTTTTTAACTCAGAGCAATGTCCCCTGATTATATATTAAAACATCATATCAATGATCATCCGAACGTGAATCTAGTGATGGCCAAACCGGCGATGATGGAGCAATGACATCACCCATTCTTGATTTGTTCTATATAGATTTATTTTTAATCATAGAATAGAATCCCTGCAGTGCAGAAGGAGACCATTCGCCCCATCGAGTCTGCACTGACCACAATCCCACCCAGGCCCTATTCCCATAACCATACTTATTTACGCTACTAACCCCCTGACACTAAGGGTCAATTTAGCATGGCCAATCAACCTAACCTGCACATCTTTGGATTGTGGGAGGAAACCGGAGCACCCACAGGAAACCCACGTAGACACGGGGAGAATGTGCAAACTCCACACAGTGACCCGAGGAGGGAATCGAACCCGGGTCCCTGGAGCTGCAAGGCAGCAGTGCTAACCACTGTGCCACCCATAAATGAATTAAGGAATCTTTGTTTCTATTTTCTTTAGGTTGCGTAGTTTATACAGAGTCTTCAAAAGTCACCAATTTATTTTCGAGTTAAGAATTATTTGTGCCACTCTTACCAATCTCAGTCAGTTTCTTGCATGAGTTTCGACAAGCAGCCCATAGTATGGGCTTGGCCAGGCAGTTTGCTGTGATGATGACCAGCCAGTCCCTTTGTACACTCACTGCCTGTTGTTTTTCTGCTGGAGAAACAATTCTACAACAGGCATGATTACAGGCATATGTAAAACTTTTCATACCAATAAAACATGTAGATGTTTAGAGAGTGCAGGCCACACTGTCCAAACATTTCAATTAACTGCACATATTAAAATCAGCCAGGAGGTCCAAGGTGGGGGAGGGAGGTGGAACTTTGGCCACTTTTATAAACTCAGTCTGACAATGCACGAGAGTTACAGATGATCACAGAATTGTCAGGGCGCAGAAGGAGGCCATTTGGCCCATCATGGCGGCAGTGGCTGTCCAAACGAGCATCATGGCTTCGTGCCAATCTCTTGCCTTTCCCCCCTGTACCTCTGTACATTATAGATTATGGCATATCAAGCCCCAAGAGCCGCCAATTTCAGCATCCTTCCTTCCTTACTCCAAGTTTATATCAACACTTCCACATCACGGCTAAATGTAGCTGTCATCGTGGAGGTTTCATCACATGACCAGCTATTTCTCACCTGCTCTCCTGCTATTGGTCATATCCAGCTTTGCCCAGATTTTCGCTACTCGATTGGATGAGTTTTGACTGTCAATCAAACAGCTTCCCTCCCCATCGCCAATATTTTTGAAACGAAATAAAGAAATCTCTTTAAAAGGAAATTAAGAACACGCAATACACTTTTAACGTCCCCTACAATTTCCCTCCCAGTTGTTGTCTAGAAAATTCAATTTTAGTTCCCGGAGACTCCAAGACAGCGCTGAAAATGTGACAATCCGCCTGCAGACTGGGAACTGTACTGTTAAACATGCAATGTTTACGTCCTATTTACTGAACGCTTTCATAGGGATTGCGGCAATTATAGAATCATCAAATTGTATTTTTTATGGAAAAGGAATGTATATCGGACTTATCATAACTAAATCGCAGATGTTGCAAATCTGGAACATAAACAGAAAAAAGCCTGCGAATACGCAGCTGGTCAGTTAGCATCTGTGCAGCTGTTGTCTGTTCCTCGTACAGATGTTAGCTGATCTGCAATGCCTTTCCAGCTTTATGTTTTTGTTCCAAATTCCCGGCATTAGCAGAACTTTGCTTTTAAAGTTTTGATTAGGTATGAGTCTGATACATACTCCCCATCACAACTTTTTACGGCACTGTAATCGCTTTAAACAAGTGGAAACAGCTTTGTCTCCAGATGCTGACTGATCGGCTGTGTTTTTAAAGTAAAGTTTATTTATTAGTCACAAGTAGGCTTACGTTAACACTGCAATGAAGTTATTGTGAAAATCCCCTAGTCGCCAGACTCCGGCACCTGTTCGGGTACACTGAGGGAGAATTTAGCATGGCCAATCCACCTACCCAGCACGTCTTTCGGACTGTGGGAGGAAACCGGAGCACCTGGAGGAAACCCACGCAGACATGAGGAGAATGTGCAGACTCCACACAGACAGTGACCCAAGAAGGGAATCGAACCCGGAATCCTGGCACTGTGTGGCATCAGTGTTAACTACTGTGCCACCGTGCCACCCTATTTTTATTCTTAATAAACCCCAATTTACATATTTTAATTAGATACTTATCAAATGAAAATCAATGATGAAAACAATGATGAGTGTATATTTATACTACAGGTAAAAAGGTAAAGTCCCAGATGACCCAGATTTGGGCAGCATGATGGCACAGTGGTTAGCACTGCTGGCTCACAGTGCCAGGGACCCGGGTTCGATTCCCGGCTTGGGTCACTGTCTGTGTGGAGTTTGCACGTTCTCCCCGTGTCTGCATGGGTTTCCTCCGGGTGCTCTGGTTTCCTCCCACAGTCCAAAAATGTATGGGTTAGGTGGAATGGCCATGCTAAATTGCCCCTTAGAGTCAGGGTGATTAGCTAGGGTAAATGCACAGTGTTATGGAGATAGGACATGGGTGGGATTGTGGTCGGTTCAGACTCGATGGGCCAAATGACCTCCTTCTGCACTGTAGCATTCTATGATTCTATGACTATAGGCTGCTCTCCCTTTGAGAGGGTGGTGATTTAACCTGAGGATGACCACACCTCAGACAAGGGGCAAGGTTGAGAAGGCAGGGCCTTCCCAAATACCCTGGGCAGTTGGTGTTGCTCTGCATCACTAACCAGCAGGCCAGGCATCTGAGCTAAATCAACTCCCCTACAGGCAACCAATCTAAATTGGGGAAGGCAATGGTATCAAAAATCTTATGTAGAATCATGGCCTCTTACAGCAGTGAAGGAGGCCATTCAGCCCATTGTGCCTGTGGCCACTCTTTGAAAGAGCTGTCCAATTAGTTCTATCACCTTTTTCAAGATTTTCCTTTTCAAGAGTATATTGATTTCCCTTTTAAAAGCTACTATTGGATCAGATTGCTAAATCTTAATCTTAACAGAGAACTGATGAGATTGCTGGCCTTTTTCTAACATGAGGAAAAGTTTGAAGATTTCCTTGGGAGGCCAAATAACTGCTCAGGAATTTTGAAAGTAGTAATGTCGGAATGTATAAGAGCTGAGAAGACCAGAGGTCAAGCAAGATAGTCCAAGTCTTTAAAATTTGCTCTTGACTGATTGCAGTGGTTTGAAGCCAAACCAACGCCTTGAAATGGTCTGAGATTGCCAGCCTAAATATGGTTTGGGAGACTTTATTGAGTTATACTGTAGACTGTGCAACAGTATCCTCACTAACTGGACAGGTGGTTCTATGTACAAGGGAATGCTAAGGAAAGCTGTAGGGTGTGGCCTAAATCATCAGGTAAGGCAGGCCATGAGCACCGTACCATGGTTACCATTTAGTGGGTCATCAATCTCCTCTTGCAACCCTCATTAGATGAGGAAAATTGATCAGACCAGGGAGTTAGAAAGATGGTTTTATTGCTACACTAGATTCCTTTGTGGTTTTGTTGCAATGCAGCTGGAGTTAGTGTGAGTGCCAAAAGGGCTATTATTGTGGGCTGTGGGTTTGGATATGTTTCTATTTTGAACATTTGTTTGAAGTAAAAATTCAAAGGAACTATAGATTGTGTAATTAGAAAGTGATGTGATGGTCCACGGATATGAAAACTATTACCTGGAAATGGCTTATCGCAAATCTTTGATTTATTCCTAATTAAAACGTCAGCAACATAGAAGAAACGGAGGTAGTTTCTGCTCATCAGAAATCTATTACCTCCTCATATTCTAAAAGAGAAAGAAGAAGATCAACATTAAACTAGTATAACCAAAGCCAGGGTTTGCAGATCTTAGAAAAAAAGTGGACAGAATTCCAGAATGTAATCCCCAAAACACTGGTAAATATCCAGGCATGGCATGTAATAAAAATGGAATTTGACACAGTCATTCACCATAAACCAGTGTGTCTGATTATAGGGAATAGCAGACCCTTTGTATGTTTAGGCCAGGGCATTAACTTTTAGTTGACATGGAAAAACGTACGGAATCACAGAACTCAACTTGCAAAATATTGGTAAAAGTCCTGGAATGCCGTGTAATAAAAACAATATTTGACTTATTCTGCCACTAGGAAGGTGATGAATCTGAGTATAATGACTGCAGGAGTTTCCAGTTTAAATCTGTTGAGATCCACTGCAACCCAGATGAAATATTACTTTCAAGTTAATATCTTCACAAGAGATGTCATGTCCTAGTTTGCCTTCAATCACATTGCCTTTTTCACAAGTCAGCACCCAGATAAGAAGTTATACAGAGTCCCCGAGACTGCAGAAAGGCAGGAAAGGATGGAAAACAATTTAAAACAGAGCAGCTATTAAAAACAATGGCACAGTGATACAATAAGGTTTAGAATCGCTCAACCTTTCAGTCAATTCCAGAACCAGGTTCAGATTTCATAAGTACATTTGTGAAAGTCTGCAGGATTATTCCATTCTCATTTTGGCAAAATGTACAAAACATCAGATCAACAGGTCCCCTGACTGGTAAAAATATGCTTCACTGATCAGTTCAGAAAATGTAGGCTTTAAAAACTAACTCAGACGATGACACTAAAGTGTTTAAGGATGAATGTTTAATCCAAATCTTGTTGATTGTAGGAGATATTAATTTTACATATTACATATGCAGCACCAAAGTAGCCCAATTGCCCTATAACAGGATTTCTACTCCACACAAATCTTCTCCTGCCCTTCTTCATCTAATGCTATCCTTCTATTCCTTTCTGCCTTATGTACTGATCTCGCTTTCCCTTAAACATATGTTATTCACATAACTACTCCATAGACCAGCAAGTTTCACATTCTAACCATTCTTTGGGTGAAGAAGTTTCTCCTGAATTCTGTTGCATCTTGTTGAACATCATATTATTATTTAGTTTGAGAGACTACAATCTACTGGTTATTTTAGGAAGACATACCTGACAGGCACAGGGGAGCAGAAGGGTTACATTTAGCCTGTTCAATCTAATTAACTATAGAACCAGCAATATGTGTATTAATTGGAGGAAAGAGGAAACTTGCATTTATAACGGTGAAATCGCAATTCACTATTGTAAGGGGCTTTCCCCATCAATTCCTAACTTGAGATATGCAACAGTGTACGGCACAAATCCCAGGATATTTGTTTCCTGCTCTCCTTCAGTTGGATGAAAATTCCCACTTGTTGAGATTTTCACTATTGGGATTTGAACTTGAACTTTAGGAAAAGCCATTTGTCCAGTTTCATTCAGCCTCTTACCTGAATCCGGGTTCAGGAGACTTTTTTAACTGTATCCATCTTGTTTCAGTCTCACTGCCCAGCCAGTCGATCTTGAGTATGAGTTGAAGCAGAAATCCAGCCATTTCCTTTCTGAATGTTTTGGCTATGTCTGCTTTCTCACAGCAAAGTTACAACTATATTGCATAAATTAGTAGTTCCAAATATATCATCCCTAAGGTGGGAAGAGAAGTTTTGTTCTAACATTTGGTAGGCTATCATCCAGAAACTAGGTAGTGAAGAGTGATACTGGAATCATTTTTTCTTCAGTCGATATTTATTCAGAGAGTGAATCACTGCAAGCATACATCTCCTAACCCAACCACCCTCCAGTTTCAGTAAGTCCCCCTCCCTCTCTCTCTATATATATATGTATATGTATGGTCAAGTGAAATCCCAATTAATGCCATCCCCCTCACCCCCCCTGCATATAATTAAGCACATATGAAATACAATTAACACGGTAGTCTAAATTGAGGTTTCAGTTATATTTTTGCTGTTGAAAGTCCTGGCACAGTGATCCTCAAGTTTGGAATGTGTTGGGGATTCTTCCTATAGAACAGCTTCTATGGAAGGGAGTGTGAGTCATTTATACTAGATTTGATACGAGCTACTCAAAGACTTGAGGGAACAGTAGTGTACTTGTTTACTTGTTACTTTAAAGTTTACTTGTTACACTACAGTTATAAAAGAAGCTATAACAAGATGCGAGAAACAGATTAGGTAGAGGCAGACAACCCACAGTTCCCATGTTATGATCCCATAATGTGGAGATGCCGGTGTTGGACTGGGATGAACACAGTAAGAAGTCTCACAACACCAGGTTAAAGTCCAACAGGTTTATTTGGTAGCAAATACCATAAGCTTTCGGAGCGCTGCTCCTTCGTCAGATGGAGTGGAACATCTGACGAAGGAGCAGCGCTCCGAAAGCTTATGGTATTTGCTACCAAATAAACCTGTTGGACTTTAACCTGGTGTTGTGAGACTTCTTACTATGATCCCATAAACATAGATAGCCACAGCAGCTGAAATGTCTTTTGACTTTGTACAAAGTCAGTTTGCACAAATTGCTGTTAATGCAGTTTTGAATCTGAAAGGGTTACTTCTGCAGAAAAGTTTGAAAATTGTACATTTTACGCAGTGTTTGCGTAAAACAAAAATGTCTGTTTGCTGGCAATATGGAGATTGTGTTTTATTTAGGAATATAGGAACATAGGAGTAGAAGTGGGCTATTCTGCCCCTTGGGTCTGTTCTGTTATTTAACTAGATCGTGGCTGATCTTCTATCTCAACACTATCTTCCTGCACTATCCATATATCGCATGATGTCATTGGTATCTAGAAATCTATTGCCCTCTTTCTTGAAAAAACATAATGACTGAGCCTCCGCAGTCCTTCGGGGTAGAGAATGCTAAAGATTCACCAGCCTCTGACTGAAGAAATTCCTCTGATCTCGGTCCAAGATGGCTTACCTCTTATTCTAGGAGTCAGAATGATGATTTTTAAATCTTCATTTTATGCAAGAATGTAATTTTCATTCATAAAAAGAAAATGTATTTTAAAGGCAAATATTCCCAGCAACCTCACTTCTTTCCCCATCATTTAGGTTATGGCTTAGTTTAGATAACATCCTGAAAACAGATTATCTGATTATTTCTCACAATTGTTTGGGGAGTTTGCTGTGCTCAAATAGTTTGTCCTGTTTCCTACATTACAACAGTGAATATATTTCAGAAGTACTTCGTTGGCTGTAAAGCACTTTGGGTCATCCTGTGGTTGTGATAGATGTTATCGGAATGCTCGTATTTACTTCAAATGTGTTCCTTAGCCTTAAACCATCTAAAGGATACTTCTTACAAGAAATAGTTTTATAATTGCAATGCATGGACTGTCTATAGAGTACTTAAATAACTTAGAACATTGTATATCCTTCTGTGTATTCCCCAAATGGGGTTAAGTTAATTATTTTATTAGAATTTAACAACCTCAATCTAAATGCTCTATTCACACAATATTTGTGAAACACAATTTTGTTAGCGGGAACAATACTTCTCAAATAACTCTTAACTGGAAAAATATTGACTAATCTCTCCCGCAGAGTGCAGAAGACAGAGTGTAAATAGCCCATCAAAATGCAAAAGGAACAGCTATTTACCTGCAAGGCTTTGCATGTGTTAAAAAATAATTTTCCGCAGAAACATGAAGATGCCATAAGACACAGAAGCAGGAGGAGAACTTTAGACCCCTATAGCTTGCTCTGCCATTCAGTAAGATCATGGCTGATCTTTGACCTCAATTCCACTTCCACCCTCTCCCAACCCTTCTTGATCCTCACTTCCATTAATTCCGTTGGATCCAAAGATCTATCATTCTCAGCCTTGATAATACTCATGATGTGGAGATGCCGGCATTGGACTGGGGTGGGCACAGTAAGAAGTCTCACAACACCAGGTTAAAGACCAACAGATTTCTTTGGAATCACGAGCTTTCGGAGCGCTACCCCTTCATCAGGTGAGACTCACCTGTTGGACTTTAACTTGACAATAGTCAATGACTGAGTATCCACAGTTCCGTGGGGTAGAGAATTCCTAAGATTCACCACAATCTGGGTGAAGGGATTTCTCCTTATGTCCGTCTTAAATGATCAGCCCCATAAATTGAGACCATTCCCCTAGTTCTCAGCTCTCCAGCTAATGAAAGCAGCATCTCAGCATCCATTCTGCAAAATCCACTCAGAACCTTATGTGTTTCAAAGAGATAACCTCTCATTCTCCTAAACTCCAGAGTGTACATTCACAGTCTACTCAACCTCTCATCATAAGACAAATCAACTTAGCGAACCATTCCTGCACCATCTCAAAAGCTAGTATATCATTCCGTGGATAAAGAGACCAAAACTGGGCACAGTGCTACTGGTGTGGTCTCACTAAAGCAAAATGCTTGAGAATAGTTCATCAATCCAAACATTTGCTGGTACAATTTTCAGGGCTTTGCCATTCTTTGTTGTCTTTTTGCTTTACCCCTTTTCCTCCCACTGGGGGGGGTATGAAAGTAATTGTTGCGTCTGTGTGCAATGTCACATAAATTTCCTTCCGTTCTCTGATGTTTTGTGGGTTGTTTGAGGGGCGTTTTGTGCTGAATCCGGATGTGCTATTTACACTGTGGCTACTGATCTGACTGGTAACTACAGTTCAGACTTGAGCTAGGCAAGACGCTTCTCGGCCTTTTGGCTAAGATCAAGTGTAGTATGGAGAGGATGCTGCACTTGGTTGAGGTCATTAGGTTACATTGAAGCTTCATATGTTTCATATGAAGCAATTTTTAAAAGCGGCATCTCGGCCTTTTGGCTAAGATGCAAATGAGCCCAAGTCTTGGAGAAGGAACCTCCCCCTTCTCCAATCAGCTTGGCTCATGTAGATCGGGCCCAGGACAGGGTGGTTTGGTCGCTTGCCCTGTCTTGTCAGCCTGGATCGGAAATGTCTCAACTTGTTGAGACTCTGAATTGGATTTGATTGGATTGAATTGGAAAAGTATTTAAGAAAAAGAACCCTGTTTGTAAAAGGAAAATATTGCGGTGCCGGTGATCTGAAATCAAAAGAACAGGAAGTGCTGGAAAATCTCAATGAGTCTGGCAGCTCCGCAGATGCTGCCAGACCTGCTGAGTTTTTCCAGCACTTTCTGTTATTATTTCAGAATCCTGTTTAGATTGCTTAGCTTCTGCCAGCTTGGGTTACTGAATCACTCCCCATGTTTAGTGTCAGTACAAGTACAGATTCCAAACTTGCATGTGAATAAATCCTAAAATGCTAATATCGACCAGTGCCAGCAACAATGAAAACGGATACTATAAATGGCAGTAAGTGTTTTTGATGTACTTCATTGTCCATAAAGCACTTTGGACATCCTGAGGTAGTGAAAAGCACTATATAAATGCAAGTCTTTTGTTACTGCTTCAAGAACATGATTTTCTCATGAATCATGGAAACACATTTCTTCCTGTGGTATGTTTAGTTCTGGATAATTAGTGACTGCTTGTAATGAGCCCATATTAAAATAACTTTTGGTTAGATAGTCAATACATTCTAAAATTATCGGTACAATACAGTTCTCCCCTGGCTGTACTTCAGAAAAGCTGACTTAGCTGTAATGTGTTTTGTGATGACCTGAGGTCATAAAAGGAATTAAATAAAAATAAATCCTTCCTTCTTTTAATAAATGATCAAGATACTGGGTGGAACTTCCAACTTTAGTAGGGTATAAAACTAGTGGTGGTCTTGTAGTGCAGCGTCCCTGCCTGTTGCCCGGGATCAAATCCCACCCCAGGACTTGATGGCCAAAGAAGGTGCGTTAATAACATGGCCAAACAAGTTGAGTGTCAACCTATTAATCCTTCCAACATGCCAATGGTTGGCGCTAAGACAGGGAGAGATTCCTGGTCAGCCACGCTTGATGTGGAGTGGCCCCCCACAAGCTATAAGATCCTGGCAACAGACTTAGTGACCTGTTCCAGGAATTGTTAACTATTGAAACATACAAAAGTCTGCCTTAGTGCACCACTAGCTGTGGGAAGAGAATTGGAAAACCAGCAATAATGGAGCGGTCATCATTATCCATCCGCCCAATTGTCCTTCCGTATGACATTTGCTAGTGTGCACATTGGGCATCCAGTCAAATTTCACAAATTTTACCCCCAGTCATAGCTGAAAGTTCTGTCTGACAGTTTCAATACTGGCAATTCTGGAAAATCTCAGCAGGTCAGACAGCATCTGTGGAGAAGGAATAAAGCCAACATTTCGAGTCTGGATGACCTTTTGTCAGAGCTCTGGTGAAGGGTCATCCAGATTCAAAACGTTGGTTCTCTTCTCTCTCCACAGATGCTGTCAGACCAGCTGAGATTTTCCAGCATTTTCTGTTTTTGTTTCAGATTCTGGCATCCGCAGTATTTTGCTTTTATAATTTCAATACTGGATATGGTGTTTTCCATGAGCTTTTATTTTAGAAGAACAGAATCTCAGAAGGTCAGAGTGATATTTAATCTGAAGTACCTCAATGGGTGTAAACATAATTAACAATGTTACACCATAGAGTTACTCTAGGACAGGATCAGCAGAGACACAATGGCTGCCTTCTGTGTTGTAAACCTCTATTGTCCAACTATGTGTGTCTCTAATTGGAGCATTGATGGGATAAGTTTGTAGAAACATAAAACAGCTCCGATACATTTAACAGTGCTACAAACCAACAAAACATAGGGTATAATTTTCAATAATAACATTGTATCTTTGGTTTGGCATCAGAGAAGTCCATATGTTGTATATGCTTTAGTTAAATTCCCTCCTGTAACTCAAAACCATGAAGCAAAATTCTTCATAAAATTGCTCGATAAAACTCAATGACTATAACAGCTGTGAAAAGTAAAAATGAACAAGGTATCAGAATTGAAAACCATCACGAGTGATCACATGTTTATAAAAAAAAATGCAGGAAAACAAATGATAGATAGCAATGTGTTCACAAAGTCTCTGCATATCTGTTATTCCATGAAAACAATTGCATAGTAAAAAAAAATCAATAATGCTGCAAGGGTCGAACTACACAACAGTTGGAATGTGCTGTTTGAGAATTAATAGTTTTGAAACATTTTGAGATTCTACCACAGTTGGTGCTGTTAACCCATTTATGAATGATACAACTGCATTCCAATGTTATTCTGACTCATTCCTACAATTGATTCATTTGTACATTTTCTTCAAGAAATTATTGAAATGTTACAATAATTTTGCATGCAAAATTTTCTTTCTAAAATGTTATTGTTTGAATTAGTTTGCTCATAGAAGATCATTTTTAAAACACCATATCTGAATTCTCTCTGGTACTTGGAATCAGATTGCTATATTCAAGCATACATTTTACCTCAGAAACTTGCCCTTCCTTCATATAATTAATATCCACTCTGAAATTGCGTTCAGGACTTAATTTTATTTTACAGTCCTCCAAACACCACGATCCTGACTTCCAGTGTAATTCTGCCTGTGTTTCTTAGAAGGCAAGAGAGACCTTTGAATAAACCCTTAACCAACAATATTTTTACCACTAATTTTCTTTGACCCTTGTTAAGATGACAGAAAGGTGCACAGGTTTTACTAAAGGGAAATCCTGTTAACAAATTGATTGGAGTTTTTGAGGAGGTAATATACTGATAAAGGGGAACCAGTAGAAGTGGTATACCTGGATTTCCAAAAGGGCTTTCATTAGATGCACCACAAAAGGCTAATAGGCAAGCTAAGTGTGCATGCAGTTGCAGGTAATATATTAGCAGGGATAGAGAATTGATTGGTAAATAGGAAGCAGAAAATTGGGTTTTTACAAGTTGGAAGTTGTAAATAGTGGAGTATCACAAGGGTTAGTGCTGGGGCCTCAGCTACAGCCAATCTCTAATAATGACTCGGATGAAGAGACAAAGAGTAATGTATCTAAGTTTGCTGATGATGCAAAGCTAGGTGGAAAAGTAAGCTGGACTCAGAGAGGTTGCAAAGAGTCATAAACAGAATAAATGAGTGGGCAACAAGATTTCAAATGGATTATAATGTAGTGAAGTGTGAAATTATTCACTTTGATTTGATTTGGTTGAAAGAATAGAAGAGCTGAATAGTTTTTAAAAGGTAAGAATCTTGTAAGAAAATTGGGTTAACATGCAGGTACAGCAAGCAATTAGGAAGGTAAATGGCATGTTGGCCTTTATTGAAAGGAGATTGGATGACAGGAATAAAGAAACCTGGCTGGAGTTGTACAGGGTTTGGTGAGATCACGTCTGGAGTACTGTGTATAGTTTTGGCCTCCACATTTAAGAAAGGATATACTTGCATCGGAGGTGGTACAGCAAAGGTTCACTAAGTTGGCTCCTGGAATGCGGGGGGTTGTCCAATGAGAGGCTGAACAAATTAGGTCAGTTTTCTCTGGCAGTTCAAAGAATGGGAGGCAATCCCATTGAATCATTGATAGGGTGGATGCAGAGAGATTGTTTCTACAAGTCAGGAAATGTGAAACATGGGGGCACAATCTCAGGATAAGGGGTCGATAATTTCAGATAGAGATGAGGGGATTGTGAGGCTCCACCACTGAAATCAGTTAAGGCTGGGAGAAACAGATTTTTGGTCTCTTATCATGAGATATGGGGAATTGACAGAGAAGTGAATTTGAAGTCCATGGTCATCCATGATCATATTAAATGGCGGAGCAGGCCTGAAGAGCTATATGGTCTATTCCTGCTCCTATTTCTTCTGTTCTTAAGAACGGAAATGTCCGCTGCCACTTTGCAGCTGTTTACCCAGATCTACTTTTTTAATGGTTAACAACCAGAGGAATCTGCCTCTTGAAAGAAGAAATGAACTTGAACTCATATAGTGTCTTTCACATCCTTGGTACATCTCAAAGCACTTCATAGTCAATAACGTATTTTTAAAGTGTACATCTGAAAACAGAAATGAGGTAAAATGACAGGATAATCTATTTTGTTGATATTGATTCAGAAATATGTAATGGCAGAACACAAGGCAAACTCCTCTGTTCTTCAGCAGCTTCATGAGATCTTTTACATCCTCCTTCAGTGAATCTGAGGGAATACCACATTGTTAAGGTGCAGTCCTTCAGATGAGGTTAAGCTGTGGCCTTATAAAGGTGGATGTAAAAGAGCCCATGGCACTATTTGAAGGAGAGCATGGGAGTTATTGCCAGTGTCCTGGACAAGGTTTATCCTTCAATCAACATCACTAAAATCGATCATCTGGTCATTGTTTCATTGTTGGTTGTGGGAGATGCTACATGCAAATCCTACATTACAAAATAATGACACTTTAAAAGTACTTAATTGGCTATAAAGCACTTTGAGACCATCCTGAGTTCATGAAGGGTGCTGTTTAAATTAAAAACGTTCTTTCTGAGCTAATCCCATGGTCAGAAACTATGTTCCAAGTGCAGGTCCACTTCTGATAGAATTTAAGGGAAATGTTGAGTGGGATAGCTTAGGCTGAGCTTTGATGCTTTATAGAAACGTAGAAACTAGAAGCAGTAGACCATTCGGCCATTATAGATGCATCTTAAAGGCAACTGTCCCATTCCTCAAGTTTCACATTGAAGTACTTCCAATCAAAATCAGTATTGCAATTGTACACCATGAACCCAGCTAATGCCGAATGAAGTTTTCATAAACTACTGCAGTAATGCCAGCGGTTCTGCTCAAGTCAGATTTCTTTCCAAATTCTCGGCAGTAATATAAAATAGAGGCAATCATAAATCTCAATACAAAACTGCTGTTAAAGGGACAGGTTAATTACTTCAAGTTCTGGGACAGTTACAGGATACACTGCCAGTACTGGGGAGGGAGCATGAACTTTTAATGATGAAGGCAAAAGAAAGACTTGTATTCACACCTGACCTCTACAAGCACGTGCTTCCTGAAAAGAGGTTGCCAGATCATGATCAAGAATGCTGTAATGGGCCATTTTCCTCTCCTTAACCCAGGAGAATTGAAGCCAATTGTAGCAGATAAATAAGGCTATAAAAATGAAAACAAAACACTGGACTTCATTTCTAGATGGATATAATTGAACAGCAGAGACGATATGTTAAACTTGTATAGAAAGTTGGTTACACTATGGTTGGAGTAATATTGACAATTCTGGTCTCCATATTATAAAAAGAATGAAGAGACAGCAGAGAAGATGCAAATAAAATTTACTAGCGTCATAATAGAACTGAGAGATTATAACTATAAGGAAAGATTGAACAATTGTGGTTCTTTCTCTAGAGAAGACAAGGCTCAGGGAAGCCTTGCTAGAACTTTTCAAGATTGTGAAAGGGTGTGTGGAGAAGATGGGGTAAATCTTACCAGCCTTCTGGGAATGAACAAGGAGTTGGAGTTGGAGTCCTGTAAAATGGCCAGGGCAGGCAGGGAGTGGAGTCTCTGTTGTCTTCCCAATAGTGGTGATGGTGGTGAATGGCCCTCCTGCTCAGCCGCCAATTGAGCCACTTAAAGGGCCAATTAAGGTAATCATCCTACCACTGTTGGCATTTTTACCAGTAGGGGGTGGACCCTCAGCCAGGTGTGGGAGGCCACCAGGTGAATCATTGTGGCCTTCCAGCGGGCTCAGTAGATGGGTATTGGTGGGAGCCCTCTACTTGGTCATTCTTTGGCCAAAGGAAGGACCTCAGCAGCAATAGGTGCTCCCATGGCAAGGGCACAGCCTGCCCTCCTCCTCCTGCTTTTCTGAGGCCTGCCTGACTGGCCCTGGCACTTCCAGACCCCACTTGCATTGTTCCATAGTGTCCTCTTCTTCCACTGCAGTTCCAGCAGTGGCCATCACTCCGTGTGATACTACTCGTCCTCAATTCAAGGCAAAGGTAGATAAACACATGAAGGGGAATGGAATAGAGCGAAATGTTGATGGGGTGAGTGGAGCATAAACACCTGCATAGATCTGTTGGGCCAAATGGCCTGTTTCTGTGATGTTAACACTAAGTGATACTTTGTAACTCTACAGCAAACTGGGGGATGGAACTGCTCTGTATGGCTTAGCCATAGAACCATCAAATCCATACAGTGCAGAAGGAGTCTATTTGGCCCATTGAGCCTGCACTGACTCTCTGAAAGAGCATCTTACCCAGGCCCACACCCCCATCCCATCCTCATAACCCCATGCATTTACCATGGCTAATCCACCCAACCTGCACAACTTTGGGTACTAAGGGGCAATTTAACATGGCCAATCCACTTAATTTGCATATCTTTGGACTGTTGGAGGAAACCGGAACACCCGGAGGAAACCCACGCAGACACGGGGAGAAAATGCAAACTCCACACATACAGTCACCATGACCGGAATCGAATCCAGGTCCCTGGCGCTGTGAAGCAGCAATGCTAACCACTGTGCCACCGTGCCGCCCCCAAACAACTGAGCTATCAGAGAAGGAAGGGAGATCTTTTCAAGTATCAGAAATGTTTCTTTATAAAATTTGTATAAGTACATTACAGTTCAAACTTGACATTACATAATGTGCAAAGCAGATCAATATTTTTCAAGAGGTATCTTGCTACTCCGTGTTATAGTTATGTTGTACATTTTCAATTCATGTCAAACATTCTCCAGTGCATGCAGCCCAAGGGTTTTACATGGGTTCCAATCTCTCAATGTACTCTAGAGGGAGGGCTTTAGACAACGGCCTTTCCTCCATTGCCTCAAGCATCAGGAACTTTCAGGTGGAATGGAGGGGTGTTGGGTGCATTAACAAGTAGCATTATGCTTGACCTCAGTTCAGTATAATGGGGTCATATTGTTTTGTTGCTAAATTAATGGCAAAATGAGATGTTGCAAGCTCAAAATAAGATTTCCAATAGTTCAGCTGGGATTTTAAAAAGGTAACATGAAGATTTTTTTTTAACAGCTATATTTTGACAGGGAATTTGAAACTGTGAAATGTCAATATACATATGTTCATATGACCCAACTGCACTTTTATTTAATACAAAAAATTGTTTGATTCTGTTGGCCAAGTACTGCATTGACACAGGCATAGGTCACTCCTGTGGTGACTAAAGGAGCAGGAGCTGATCTTCTTTGTGCAGTGAAGTTTAAAGGGAATGTTCAAAATTGTGAAGAGTTCTGATAGAGTAATTAGAGAGAAACTGTTTCTAACGGGTGGTAACTGGAATACACATATTTAAGGTAATTGGCAGAAGAAGCACAAGGACAATATTTAATATGCGGTGAGGTTTTGTAATCGGGAAGTAGTGCCTAGAATCAGATGTTACAGCAAATTTCAAAAGGGAATTGAATAACAACGGAAGAGAGAAAATGTTGCAGGGCCATGGGGAAAGAGCAGGGAATGGGACTATAGTAATTGGATAGCTCTTTCAAAGAGCTGGCACAGACATGATGGACTGAATGGCCTTGTTCTGTGCTATATGATTCTGTGATCTAGGCCTGACCCTAAACTTATACCCTCCACTCCAGACAAACATTATATAGTCCGAAAACTGCAATTTAAACTTTTTGATCTATAAATGTGATCCACATTGATTTACTTTGGGTTCTTGGCCTTTCCATTCAGTATTGAATTCCCTGCAACTTCCTCACTTACCAAGTTGAGACCAGTGCCAGCAGTGAACTGTTACAAAGGCAGGACAGGGGTGGAAGGCCGCTGGAATGAACAGAGGTGTGTTTATAAGTTAGCAATTGGGAACACGGAGAAGTGCACTGAAATGGGTTTCTAATTGGCGAGTAGCTGCAAAAGACCACTGAAATGAGCAAAGTTGTTATTTCTTCCTCCCGAGTGAGGAAAACTGGAAACAGCTCACTTAGAGAGAAAAAACAGAGTCAGTGACATTTTTTAACACGCACCAGATCTGCATTCGGCTTGCTGGTGAGTTAGGAAAATAGTTACAGGAAACATTTGCACCGACATTCATTATTGTAATTTTGTTGTAAAATATGTTTATTTTAATAATATTATCCCTGTCCACTTCTCACAAATGCTTTAGTTCTTGGACTGAATTCAGATGAAATGCTGTGTACTGTAGCTAGTGGTCTGTTAACTAATGCTCCATTGTCCTTCCTGTATGCATGTTTTGGAAGTGTGAAGTCTGATGCAACCACATCTCTCTCTATGAGCCTATTTCTCTCACTTTCTTTCAGGAATACAGCATTTATTAATGTGACAGCAACTTATCTTTATTTAGCAGTTACCTTAGAAAGAAAGATCATACATTGATGCAGCATTTTTCATTATCTGAGGATGTGTTGAAGAAGTACTTTTTGAAATGTAGTCATTGTTGTAATGTCGGATACAGTGCAACAACACTGTGACACGAGGTTGGGTTTCAGAGTGGCCATTTAGGTGCCCCCCACCTCGCCGACAGTGGCATTGGAGGAAAGTTGTTGGTTTCTTTGCCCTGTTGGCACAGGTGACCTTGGTGGTCGCCCACTGGTCAGCAGGGTCTGAGCAGGCACCGCCTGGAGGGATTCACTCGATGACATGGCTGGGCAACCCTCAGTCACCACGGACTCCTGGGAGGGAGCGGAGACTGGCAGAGAGACAGAGGAGGTGATGCCCATATCTGGGGCTCCATCAGAAGAGTCCACAGAGATAGCAGCCACCTCGTCCATCATTCTGAGGTCACCTCTTCACTCACCAATGATGGACAACCAACCATTGGTGACCCTGGTTTGCGTCTCGTTCTCCCATACATGCATTGACCTCCTGGGGTCAGCGCCTGTGTGCGGGTTTGCAGGTCTGAGCAACACCCCAATAAGGTGCCATTGTGCTCCTGGAGCTGCCTCTACGTGAGGACCACCAATCTCTCAATGGATGAGGCTGTGCGCTCGGAGCTCAGGGTCACTGCAGCATTCATGCTGTGCAAGGGCTCCTCCATGACCGAGACCATGGCACACAGACCCTCAGGAATCTCCACCAGATCACCACACCTTCTCCACGACCATCCTCAACACCGTTGCCCCACAGCTCTGTGTTCTCAGCCCCCTACCTATACTCCTTATACACCTATGACTGTGCGGCCAAATTCCCTCCAACTCGATTTTCAAGTTTGCTGACGACACCACCGTAGTGGGTCGGATCTCAAACAACGCTGAGACAGTACAGGAATGAGATAGAGAATCTGGTGAACTGGTGCGGCAACAATAATCTCTCCCTCAATGTCAACAAAATGAAGAAGATTGTCACTGACTTCAGGAAGCGTAGTGGAGGACATGCCCCCATGCAGATCAATGGGAATGAAGTAGAAATGGTTGAAAACTTCAAGTTTTAGGTGTCCAGATCACGAACAACCTGTTCTAGTCCCCCCATGCCGACACTATAGTTAAGAAAGCCCACCAACGTCTCTATTTTCTCAGGAGGCTAAGGAAATTTGGCATTTCTGCTTTGACTCTCACCAACCTTTACAGATGCACCATAGAAAACATTCTTTCTGGTTGTATCACAGCTTGGTATGGCTCCTGCTCTGCCCAAGACCACAAAAGGTCGTGAATGTATCCATCACGCAAACCAGCCTCCCATCCGTTGACTCTGTCGACACTTCCCGCTGCCTCAGCAAAACAGCCAGCATAATTAAGGACCCCACGCACCCCGGACATTCTCTCTTCCACCTTCTTCCGTCAGGAAAAGGATACAAAAGTCTGAGGTCATGTACCAACCAACTCAAGAACAACTTCTTCTCTGCTGCTGTCAGACTTTGAATGGACTTACCTTGCATTAAGTTGATCTTTCTCTACACCCTAGCTATGACTGTAACACTACATTCTGCACTCTCTTGTTTCCTTCTCTATGAATGGTATGCTTTGTCTATATAGCGTGCAAGAAGCAATACTTTTCACTGTATGTTAATACATGTGACAATAATAAATCAAATCAAATCGAATCCCTGCACATCCCGCTGGACATCTAGCATTTGCCAACTTTTCATCAACTCCAAAAGCTCATCATCTCCCTCAGGCTCAGCGTAGCCTTTGTCCCCAGCAGTCCCTCCAAGTGCTGGCATACAGGACACTCGCTGTCTCCCTGCCTGCCCTCACTGCTGTGCCCAAACAACTCTCCTGACAAGATGATGGTCCCCGGTGTGTGTGAATCTGCGCTGGTACTGGGTGCTGAGAAAGGCTGTGCCACATGTGTATCCCTTGACGTCTCGGTTGTCCTGGGAGGGTGGTCTGCCTCTTGGCTGGCTTTGGCAGGCGGCTCATCTGAGGGATGAAGACAAAGAGTAAGATTCATAGTCGTATCGCACAGGTTAACATTTCGGAACATGGCCCGCCATTGCAATTGGCCTTATTTAAATTGAGGTTTCTCAGTGCCTGGCACATAAATGAAGTTGTTCTGATGGAGCAAACCCTCAGGCAGCAGCTTCACCCTGAACGTGTCACACTTCTGCCCAACAGGCTCTCTCCTTCCTCAGAGACACCAGCCTCTCCACTGGTGATCCTGATGATCTGCCACTTGCTCACCCTCCAGCTCCAGGGTTCCCAGCTCCCACCCTGGTTTGCCACCCCACCACCAGGGGCAATCAAACATAGGAACATAGGAATTAGGAGCAGAAGTAGGCAAATTCAGCCCTCAAGCTTGCTCCACCATTCAATCAGATCATGGCTGATCTCTCCCTGGTCTCAAATCCACCTCCCCACCTCTTCTCCATATCCCTTAAACCCTTTTTTATAATCAGAAATATATCTATCTCCTTCTTGAAGCCATTCAATGATTCAGACTCCACCGCGCTATGGGGCAGCGAGTTCCACAAATTCACCACCCTCTGCGAGAAGTAGTTCCTCCTCATCTCAGTTTTAAATCTACCGCCTCTCAACCTATACCTGTGACCTCTTGTTCTAGATTGCCCCATAAGAGGAAACATTTGGTCTACATTTACTTTATCAATCCCTTTTAGTATTTTATACACCTCAATCAGATCCCCTCTCATCCTTCTAAACTCCAGCGAGTATAAACTAAAACTGTTTGATCTCTCCTCATTTGTCGATCCTTTCATCCCTGGGATCAATCTGGTGAACCTCCTCTGAACTGCCTCCAATGCCGCAACATCCTTCCTCAAATAAGGAGACCAAAACTGGACACAATACTCCAGATGTGGTCTCACCAACACCCTATATAATTGCAACAACACTTCTCTACTTTTATACTCCAGTCCCTTTGCAATTGTTGTGGTTTTGTTTCACCTGCAAGCAAGTGCAGAGATTCACCTTCACCTCCAATGTCATACCATGCTGCCCCCAACTCAAAACACTCCCAAGAGGTTTGAGAACATTATCATCCCTTTGGAGACCTGAACCTTTGACAGGCCAGAGGCTGTTGCTTCATCTCTCCAACCTTGGGACACACCGGCGCATTATGCTCTGAGATTACATAAAACCCACAGACATTGAGCGCAACCATGGATGGACACGCCTCTCAGTACTCCATTCAGCACAATGCCCACTCGTGACTCACCCATGCCAAGTGCAGAAAGAAGGTCATTGAACCTTTTCCGGCACTGGATCCAGGTTCTCCTTACGAGGACATGGTCACTAACCTCCACTGATCTCCACTGTGTCTTGGTCCATGCCTTCGTGATGGGGTGGAGGTTCAGTGGGTGGCCTTCTCCTCCCCTCCCTTGGCATCAGGATGTCCCTCCTTTGCGTAACTGCTTCCACAGTGTTTGGAGGCAGCCATTTGGGAAACGGGGTGCTCCCTGGCCTCCTAATTTCCCTTCCATCTGCTGAGGCCTCCGGTTGCTGCCATTCTGCAGCCTTTGAGGCCACTTTTGAATTTTGTGGTGGGCTGCCATTGGACCCAATGCCCGCTGCGCATCCATCCCTGCCAATCTTTTTGGCAAATCAACTAAACTAAATGAAACAAACTGAGGGACAGAGCAAGAGAGCAGCCCCTTAAGGGGAACTGCCCGAAGCAAAAACAAAGCATAAATGAAACTTAAAAAATCAAATCAAAAGGGACAACATGGTGGCACAGTGGTTAGCACTGCTGCTTCACAGCTCCAGGGATCTGGGTTCAATTCCCACCTTTGGTCGCTGACTGTGTGGAGTTTGCACATTCTCCCCGTGTCTGTGTGGGTTTCCTCCAGGTGCTCCAGTTTCCTCCCACAGTCCAAAGATGTGCACGTTAGGTGGATTGGCCATGCTAAATTGCCTCTTAGTGTCAAGGGGACTAGTTAGGAACTACCTAAATGCATGGGGCTATTGGAATAGGGCCTGGGTGGGATTGTGGTCGGTGCAGACTTGATGGACCGAATGGCCTCTTTCTGCCCTGTAGGATTCTATGATTAAAAGGGTCAATAACACACTCCAGTCCCTGCAGTGGAAGGCCTCAATGGCGCCCATGGACACCAGATGTTCCCTCTCCGGGACACCTGGTCACGAATGTAGCCGCAGTAGAGGGGAAGACAGTCAGGTCGGACGACACCCGCGGTCGCCCAGTGCCTGGAACTGTTTATGGCAAATTTTGCCAGGCCCAGGAGCAGGTTCACGAAGAGGTCTTCCTCATTCCCTGTCCCCTCTGCACTGGGTGCCTGTAGACCAGGAGTATGGGGCTGAAATGCAAACAAAACATTAATAAAAGACTTTTCAAATAACGAAAAAGGGAGTGCAGCCAAAGACAATTAATATTTGCGTAATCCACGGACTCCACAAGACCACAAAAAGGGCAGATTGTAACATCCCTGCCAACCCCGCTCGACCTATTCGAAAGTGATTTACACTTGCTGTCACTTAAGTGGCAGCCAGTGTAATATCACTAGTTTTAATTAGATTAGAGTGGGACCAAATTTTGCAGCTCCTTCCAGTTCCACCGCCCAGCACACATGCTGAGTGTTAAACTCTACCCAAGAAGATTGCAGGCTGCTCCTTATGGACAGATGAACCAGGCGGCCTTCCTTGCCTTCATTTATCTTCTGATCTTGTGACATTATTTAAAATACACACACGGCCTGATTTGGGCAGTCAGTGGAGTAGTGAGTGAGCCTTAGGAAACTCATTCTGAAGGAAAGCTCAAATAACTAAATGTACTACTACTGCCTCGAGAGAAAATGACTAATATGGGACATCGAAATGGAGTTGGAAGTAACTACGCTCTTTGAATTTGGCACCTGATCTCTATTGGTGCAGGTGTTGGTGTGAAACATGGACGTATCGAAGCAAGAGACTCCTGACTGGTTAGAAAATGATTGTTGGACAGTGAGCTCAGGAATAGATTACATGAGTTAAAAACTCACAAGCTTCAAGTAATTTTAGATGCTAGTAAAGACTTTGTTCTCTGTGGGACATTGGGTGTGGAACAGAATCCCAGAGAGGGGGTTTAATTTGGGTTCAATTCTCATCTTTAAAGGAATCTGGATTGATATTTGTTGGGAATTGAGATTGAACATTAGAGACCTAACAATCACATTACCTGATAAAACTAGGGACCTCATCATCTAAGCAATAGTTGGAGATTTATTAAAGTAAAGTTTATTTATTAGTCACAAGTAAGGCTTACGTTAACACTGCAATGAAGTTACTGTGAAATTCCCCGAGTCGCCACAGTCTGGCACCTGTTCGGGTCAATGCACCTAACCAGCACATCTTTCAGACTGTGGGAGGAAACCGGAGCTCCCAGAGGAAACACATGCAGACACGGGTAGAACATGCAAACTCCACACAGACAGTGACCCAAGCCGGGAATCGAACCCAAGTCTCTGGCGCTGTGAGGCAGCAGTGCTAACCACTGGGCCACCATGCCGCTCCACCATGCGTGGAGAGCTCTGGATGGAGCAGACTTGGTTAATCCAGAAATCTTCCAGTTTATTGGTCCGTTGTTGGATAGTACGTGTGTGGATGTCAGATGAGAACAGGATCAGGCTGGGCTGTGAGGCCTCAGCAACTGGCTGTTTCTCACTGTCGAACCTGCAGGTGAACAAACACGTGACTATGTGTGTTACTGAATGTCAGCTAGTAACTCTGGAACTGGTCACCTCATTGGTGGAACTCTAGCCCAACAAGAGTTAGAACCTCAAGAAAAAAAACATTGAAAAATACTATCAGCAGGAAAAGGAAATGAAGAAATTCTGACCAATTCATACACCTGACAATTTGAGCATAAAATGCAGAGTATCTTTCTGAATAGAACAGCTAGCATTCCTGGACACAATACCCGTGAGTGAATGTATTTTCTACTGTGTTGGTTCTTTAGGAAATGCTGCAAGAGAAGAGTGTGGCTGAGAGCAACGAGAGCTTCCCAGCAGCTCAAGTAGACGGACACCAGGAGCACACTGTGCAGTCACCAGGGCATGGAGTTCCAGGAGCAAGCAGCATGTCTCCAGGCAGCCCCCCGGGACAGGAGCCCGACCAGGTAAGAAACATCTCTCCCTGCTCCGTGGGTTAAGATAAAGGACAGTTAGAAGCTGGAAGTGGCAAGATCAAAAATAGCAACTTCGCCCCAGTGGAGATTCTGCTGCTCATTCCGTCTCCCTCAATGATGCTTGCTCAACACAACCAGATTGTGCACCTCACTCAGACCTTGTCAGGCTTTAAGCTGAGATTCAAATCCATATCCGATCCATCATCGAGACTATTTTTTTCCATCTCTGGAATGTCAGCTGACTTCACTCCTACCTCATCCTCATCTATTTCTGAAACCCACCTTCTTGTCTTTGTTGCTTCCAAACTTGTTTTTTCCAATGTCTTTCCTTATGACCTTCCAATTCCCATTCTTCATGAACTGGAACGAAGCTACCATTCGGCTGTGTGAATGCTACCTTCTAAGATCATTCTTGACCCCCAATTGTTCATTGACCACAAAGTTCAAAACCCTCAGCCTTAGCTATAAACTCCTCCATGACCCGATTCTTCTCCATGTCTGCAAACTCTTCATTTTTACACTCACTATTGTTCTGAGTCTGGTCCATCGTGTGTTCCCCTCCTTTTGCCATCGATGGCAGAGATTTCAGTCATCTTACCCTTGCACTCACATTCTTTTTCAAACTCTTCTACCCAGTACAGTTGAATATTCAAGGTTAGTTGAAGGGCAGCAAGAAAGGAAAAGGAGGTAACGTAGCCAGTCCCGTCTTCACATTGAGGATGCCCTCCATCGTGTTGTGTGGCACTACCACAGTACCAACTGGGATAGATTTCAAACAGATCCAGAAACTCAAGACTGGGCATCCATGAGGCACTGTGGGCCATAAGAAGCAGCAGAATTGTATCAACCACAATCTGTAACCACATGGCCCGGCATATCCACCACTCTACCATTACCACCAAGCCAGAGGATCAATCCTGGTTCAAAGCAGGTGGGCATCCCAGGAGCATACCTAAAAATGAGGTGTCAATCTGGTGAAGCTACAACACAGGGCTACTTGTGTGCCAAACAGCATAAGCAGCAAGTGATAGAGCTAAGCGATTCCACAACCAATGAATCAGATCTAAGCTCTGCAGTCCTGTCACATCCAGTCATGAGTGGTGGTGGACAATTGAGCAACTCACTGGAGGAGGAGGCTCCACAAACAACCCCACCCTCAGTTATGGGGGAACCCAGGAAAAGATAAAATTCACAACAACCTTCAGCCAGAAGTGCCGATTGAGTGATCCATCTAGGCCTCCTTCAGAGGTCCCCAGGATCACAGATGCCAGTCTTCAGTCAATTTGATTCACTCCATGTGATATCAAGAAACAGCTGAAGGCATTGATACCAGGGAGACAATATTCTGGCAATGGTACTGAAGACATGTATTCGAGAACTTGCCGTGTCCCAGCCAACCTGATCCAGTACAGCAACAACACTGGCACCTTTCCAGCAATGTGGAAAATTGCCCAGGTATGTCCTGTACACAAAATAAAGCAGAATAAATCCAACCCTGCCATTTACCACCCATGATGTGGAGATGCCGGCGTTGGACTGGGGTAAACACAGTAAGGAGTCTAACAACACCAGGTTAAAGTCCAACAAGTTTATTTGGTAGCAAACGCCACTAGCTTTCGGAGCGCTGCTCCTTCGTCAGCTGAGATCTCCCACTTAGCTGACGAAGGACCAGCGCTCCGAAAGCCAGTAACGTTTGCTACCAAATAAACCTGTTGGATTTTAACCTAGTGTTGTTAGACTCCTTACTGTGTTTACCACCCAACCAGTTTACACTTGATCATTAGTAAAGTGATGGAAGGGGTCATCAGCAGCACTATCAAGCAGCATCTGCTCAGCAATAACCTGCTCAGTGACGCTCAGCTTAGATTCCGCCAGGGTCACTCATCTCCTGACTCCTTACAGCCTTGGTTTAAACATGAACAAAAGAGCTGAATTCCAGAGGTGAGGTGAGAGTGACTGGTTCAATGGGAAACAAGTGGAAAACCTGGTTGGAGTCATCCCCGGCACAAAGGAAGCTGGTTGTGGTGGTTGGAGGTCAATCATCTCAGTCCCAGGACATCACGACAGGAGTTCCTCAGGATAGTGTCCTGGTGTTATGAACCTCCTGATGTTCAATGTGAAGATATCTCAAATTCCCAGAAGGGAAACTTGGAAAAACTGGCTCCTAACTATTTGGGGGTGCTTCTCCCAGCCGGCTGGACTGCTTTTGTAGCGCAGCAGGCCAGGAGACTCAAGCGGAGGCTGTTTTGCAGGCATGCAGTTGGGCACCACAGAGTCTGAGCGCCGGATTTCCGGCACTGTCAGCTCCGCTCCAGAAATCAGTGCAGAGCGGCATAATTTTTGTTAATCAACATTTAAATCTATGTGATATATCATTAGCGGACCCGGGACTGAATTCTCCGGGCCGCTAGTGTCTCCCCCCCCCTGCCAGGAGAGTTTCACTCCAGCGGGGTTTACTATAACTCACCATTTGCAGGGAGCTGGCGGCCCAACCCTGCTGGAGTGGAGGGGGACACCAAGGCCACCCCCCAGAGTGTCAGGGGTCGGGGAGGGCCCCGGGCATTGCCACCTTGGCAGTGCCAAACTGGGCCCTCTGGCACCGCCCAAGGAACATCGGGCAGTGCCAAGGGGGCAGGGTCTAATGGGGTGGGGACCTCTGGGGGGGGAGATCAGTGGGGGTTGGGGATCCTGTTGCCACTCTGCCATTGGGCTGAGTAACAGAGGAAGGGAGGCCAGTGATTAGGGATGGCCATTGCGATGGAGGGGAGGGTAGGCTTGTGGGGGGGTGGTGACTGTGGGGGGGAGGGGCTGCTGCTGTGGGGGGGGGGAGGGGAGGTTCGGGGCTGCTGCAGAGGGGGGCTTCGAAGCTGGCCTGGACATGCTCGCAAGGTCACCATGGTGCCATAGGGGGCTTGGAGTGCTGGCATTGCGGGGGTCAGTGTGGGGCTACTGCACATGCACCGATCTCAGTGTTGACAGATCGGCACTTGCGCAGTGGCCCGCTCAGCGCTATGCTGCCGGCCTCTCCAGTGGGAATAGTCCCACCCCCTGAATTTCAGCATGATTCACGCTGAGGCACCCTGCAGTGCACAGAGTGTGAGAGTGGGAGATTCATTTTGAAAATCCCATTGAAAAAACTAGCGGGATTTACTCCAGTTTTTACGTGAATTCGACGCTTAGAATTTTTTTGAGAGAATCATCCCTTTAATCTTTGCAATTTGGGAATAATGTGAGAAAGGAGATGAGGAAAGGAGTTGGTTTTGTTGTAAGTTATTTAAATACCAAAATGTTTATTAAACTTTAAAACCTACAACAAGAAATGCAAAGGAAGGAACAACATTTACAATTAGCTCCAGTAATGGTTACTTAAATTAAATATACTTAAATTACACACCCCGCCCCCCCAACCCAAATCTATCCACTTTCCTAAACTCTGAGAATACACCTTCCCCAAAACAACATCCCATAGGTTATATCATGTCCAAAAATAATTACCACTGTAGCACCGCAGCTTTTTTTTGGGGACCTTTCTTCTAGTTTAGAGTAGAACGTATGGGGTCTGACACGGACAGACTTCTTTTGCTTTCTTTTCTGCATAACAGCTTGTGTCTGAGAGAGAGCTCTGTTTTGCAATTGAGGGTGACTATGATCTAGGTACCTAGACTGCTAGCCTCCACTTTGTTTAACAATTGTCTGTTTCACCCCGCTACGAGGCTCATCTGCATCTCACAAGTCTTCAGTGCAGCTAAAACTCTACCAGTTTCTTTTTCATTCAATTCTTTACTTTTCATTTCATTCCAACTTCCAAACATTAGGCTCCACCATCTTCTGCTGCTTCCTTTCACCCTTTCATCCATCATAAGGTCAGAAGTGGGGATGTTTGCTGATAATTGCACATGTTCTGCACCATTCGTGACTCCTCAACTACTGAAGCAGTCCATATCCAAATGCAGCAAGATCTGGACAATATCCAAGCCTTGGGCTGACAAGTGGCACTCTGTCCACAAAAAAACATATTCACTCCCTCTATCACTGACGCACAGTGGCAGCAGTGTGTGTGGTCTATGAGATGCACTGCAAGGACTCACCAAGCCTCCTTAGACAACACCAAACCCATGACCACTCCTATCTAGAAGGACAAGGGTGATAGACACATGGGAACACCACCACCTGGAAGTTCTCCTCCAAGTAATTCAACATCCTGACTTTGAAATATATCACCACCTTTCCCTCACAAAAACCTGGGACTCTCCCTAAAAGCACAGTGGGTGCACCTACTCCACATGGACTGCAACAGCTCAAAAGAGATGGGTAATAAATGCTGGCTTAAACAGCAATGTCCACATCCTATGGATGAATTTTTAAAAATGGATGAGATCAGTACAGTAGTGAGAAATGATCTTGGTTCAAAGGATCAAAATATAGAATTAGTTTGGGTGGACATAAGAAATAGCAAAGAAAATGAGTAGGGGTAGTTTATACACTCTCTGACAGTAGCTAAACTGTGGGATGGCGTATATAACAAGAAATAATAGGGTTTTGTAAGAAAGGTACTGCAATAAACAGGGGAGATTTTAATCTTCATAGATCAGACAAATCAAAGGTCGCCTAGAGGATGAGTTCATAGAGTGTATTTGGGACAGTATTTTAGAGCAATGCATTCTAGAACCAACTAGGGAACAGGCTATTTTAGCCCTAGTAATCTATAATGGGAAGGATTAATTAATGTCCTCATAGTAAAGTATTCTCTAGATAAGTGAGCTCATAACATGATAGAATTTCACAGTTAGTTTGAGGGTGAGAACTTTTGGCCTGAAACTAGTGTCTCAGACTTAAATAAAGGCAATTACAAGTGGAATGGGAAAATAGGCTAAAAGGTATGATGGTAGAGAAGCAATGGCACATATCTAAAGACAATTTTCATAACTCACAACTAAGATAAATTCCATTGAGAAAGAAAGATTCTATAGGTGGATGCACCATCTGTGGCTATAAAAGGAAGTTAAGGATGGTATCAAAGATGTACAATCCTGCAAAGATTAATGGTGGGCCAGAGATTGGAAATATTTTAAAAACCAGCAAAGAATGACTAAAAAGAACAGAGAGAAACATTGGGGTAAGAGATAAAATTAGCAAGAAATATAAAAACTAACAGTAAAAGCTTCCACAACAATGTGGAAAAAAAGAATAGCAAAGGGGTGCCTTAGGTGGTGAGACTGGGACTCAAGAATGGGAAAAATGAAATGGCAGAGAATTAGAACAAGTATTTGTCTTCACAGTAGATGACAAAAAAAATCATCTGGAGAATAGTAGGGAAAAAGGGAGGGAGGAAGTTAATCAGTCACAGCCACTCGAGAAGATGTACTAGCAAACCTAACGGGACTAAAGGCTGTTAAATCCCCTGCACCTAATGGATTGTAGCTAGGACCTTAAAGGAAGTGGCTGCAGAGATAATGGCTGGGATTTTCTGATCCTGTCATTGTAGGACCCACCGCGGGGGATGTGGTCAGATAGCCAAAGTCCATTGACTTTCGACGGGACTGGAAGATCATGGTGATGGGCAGGGCTGGAAAATCCCAGCCAATGGATGGCATTGGTTGTAATCTTCCAAAGTTCCCTAGATCCTGGAAAGATTCCAGCAGATTGGAAAACTGCAAATGTAACACTTCTAATCAAGAAAGGAGAGATACATAAAGCAGGAAACAGTAGGCCTCACCTCTGTAATTGGGAAAATCAAGGAATCCATTAGAAAATCATAACCCAGTCAGGCAGAGTCAACATGGTTTTGTAAAAGGAAAGTTGTGTTTGATAAACGTATTAGAATCACATGAGGATATAACAAACAGGGTGGTTAAAGGGGAACCAGTAGATGTAATGTATTCAAGATTTCCAAAAACCATTTCATAATGTGCCACATAAAAGGTTACTGCACAAAATCAGAACTTGTGTCGTTGGGGATGTTATATTAGCATGGATGGACGATTGGCTAACTAATTGGAAACAGAGGGTTGGGATAAATGGCTCATTTTCAGGTTGGCAAAGTGTAACTAGTGAAGTATCGCAGGGATCAGTGCTGCGGCTTCAACTTTTTTCAGTCCATTTTAATGACTCGGATGAAGGGACTGGCTATATTGTAGATAAATGTGCTGATGATGCAGTGATAGGTAGGAACGGAGGTTGTGAGAAGGACAGAGAGAGCCTGCAGAGGGATAGAGATAGGTTAAGTGAGTGGGTAAAATTTGAATAGATGAAGTGAAATGTAAGAAAATGTATGGGTGCTCTGCAGGAAGCATAGAAATGCAGAATCTGGTTTGAATGGAAAGAGACTGCAGGATGCTGTATTACAGAGGGATCTGGCTGTCTTTGCAAATGAATCACATAAAAATCAGCACGTGGGTACAGCGAATAATTAAAAAGGCAACTGGAATGTTGGCTTTTATTAGAAGGGGGATAAAAGCCGGGAAATCTTGCTGCACCTGCATGGGGCATTAGTGAGACTGTGTCTGGAGTGCTCTGTACAGTTTTGGGGAGGAATACACTTGCATTTAAAGCAGTCGAGAGAGGGATCAGTCACTCAGCTAATTCCTTGAATGAAGCGCTTTGTCTTGTGAGAAAACGTTGAGCAGGTTTGGCTCATACTGATTGGAGTTTAGAACATAGGAACATAGGAATTAGGAGCGGGAGTGGGCAACTCAGCCCTTTGAGCCCGCTCCGCCATTTAACATGCTCATGGCTGATCTTACCCTGGTCTCAACTCCACTCCCCTCCCTTTATCCCGCTTTTCATCAGAAACATATCCATTTCTTTCCTGAATGTGTTGATTGATTCTGCCTCCACTGTACTCTGGGGCAGTGAGTTCCACAGATTCACAACTATCTGAGAGAAGTAGTTTCTCCTCAGCTCAGGTTTGAACCTATCTCCTGTTACTCTATATGAGTGATCTTACCTGCCATTCATGCCACGCTCTCGTTGCGGCAAAGTCGGAGAATTTGGCGGCCAGCCAAATCTCCATTCACTGCGGCGGAATGGAAAAATCCTGCCGGTGTGAACAGTGGTAGGATTTCAGCCTATATCTATGACCTCTTGTTCTAGACTGTCCCACAAGGGGGAATATCTGTTCAATGTCCATCTTATCACCCCCCTTTAGCATTTTATATACTTCAATCAGATCCCCCCTCATTCATCTAAACTCCAGGGAGTACAAAACCAAGCTATTCATCCGCTCCTCGTATGACAGTCCTTTCATCCCAGGAATCAATCTGGTGAACCTCCTCTGAACTGGCTCTGGTGACATCACATCCTTCCGCAAGTAAGGAGACCAAAACTGGACATAATACTCCAGATGTGGTTACACCAACGTCTTACACAATTTCAACTACACTTTACTTTGAAAATCCAGCCCTTTTGCGATAATTGCCAAGATTCCATTTGCCTCTCAATATTATATGCTGCACCTGCATATCCACTTCCTGTGATTCATGCAGAAGGACATCCAGATCCCTCTGCACTGACGCACTTTGAATCTGCTTCCCATTTAAATAATAATTTGCCCTTTTATTTTTCTGGCCAAAGAATGAGAGCTGATCTGATTGAAACATACAAGATTCTGAGGGGGCTTGAGAAGGTAAATGTTGATTGACAAAGTAATCTCGGGTTATAGGGGTCAGGCCGCAATGTGCAGTTAAGGCCAGAATCAGATCAACCATTATCTTACTGAATGGTGGAGCAGCTAGATTGGACCAATGGCCTATTCCTGCTCCTATTTATTATGATCATTGTTTCATTCTTCACCATTTGATGAAGCATCCTTAATACCTACCTCTTCAAAACTGTGCTTTCAGTGACCCCTCCACCCAAATTTACCATCTACAATTGAGGCCAACCCTCATCTGATAAGCACCTTGGGCTGTCTCATTACATTGATTTTAGTTTTAGTTTAGTCGGGCAGCATGGTCGGTGCAGGCTTGGAGGGCCAAAGGGCCTGTTCCTGTAATGTAATTTTCTTTGTTCTTTATATTTTTAGTAAAGGTGTCAATTAAACATTTTGGAATTACACGAGATCTTTTAGGTTTAACACCACTGGTTATTCCCATAAGCAAGTCCTGTGTTTTTTATATTTTGGATGAAGGCAGTCAGTAGACCGCTCAGTCGACATGCCAGGGAATATTCAGGGTCCAATCTCCACAAGTGTAAATCCTGTTATGGTCATAAACTCCCACAAGTGGGCCATAATGGGATTTGTCGATCTCAGTTTAAGATCTTCCCCACCCCCCACCTGTGTTTGCAATCAGGTTAATGTCCAGGTTGGCACTGCAAAGGGAGGCGGGGTTTGGAAGCGAGGCCAGGGGGTGGAGCCTCTTGGGGGGGCACCCCATTGGGAGGAATCCCATTACATGGGGGGTCCGCAACAATGAGGGGGTCCCGATGCTGGCAATTAAGGGGGGTGGAGACTGATGTCGTCGAGGATGGATGGGGCTGGGGGCGGGGGTTCGATGCCAGTGAGGAAATGGGCGGGAGGTTTGGTGACTGTGATGCCTGCGTGGTGTGGGAGGAAATGGGGGAGAGGGAGAACTAGCCCGAATATTTAGTGGTGGATGGGGAGGGGGTTCCCCTCTGTGGTCAAAGATTGCAGATGTTCCCCTTATCTGTGGGGGTCCCACTGTCTGTTGGGTGGTGGGTGGGAGGCTGCTGTTACTTTACTTTGAAATTGGGGCACCTTTGCTGGCTCTATGATGCCCCACCCTGCCGAAACGATGCCACAAAACATGCCCCCCTGCTTTTATTTTGACAGTTTCAGAAGATCTGGAGTGAAAACCTGGCTGTGTTTCTGGGGAGAAACACGTGGTTTTCAATCCAAATCTGAGACTTTGCCATTTTCTTGGAAAATTCTGCCTGCCACATTTTCACAACAATAAAATCATTGTTCCTATAGCACATCCTACACTTCTTCCATATTTCTATAAATGTGTCCACGATACAAACTAACTATCAATGAGTGGCCTTCTGGCTTCAAGTCAATGGCACAATTCTCTGTCCGATGGCCCACAATCTCTAATGATAAACATGGATTTCCACATCTGGCTCAGGTTCAAATTCTACTGATCAGATTCAGCCAGCCTCCCCCAGTTAATTTGCCCTTATGTCTTATGATAATGAGGGTGGTAAATCATCAGGGATAGTATCACTCATCCCTATGCAACATGGGCTGACTATAAACTGGTATGACGGCAGCGTGTCTTTCATAAAACAGCAATCTGAACCTTATTGTCCCTCAAGAATGGAGGATGAAAAATTGAAAGAAAAAGATCAGAAAGGATTTTAAAAAAGGAATCATTTTCAAACTTCACTTATCCAATTTTGTGTGAAAATTTAAAGATAAAATTCTAATGAATCTGCACTTTGCAACAACAACCCATATTTATATAGCATCTTTAGTGTAGTAAAACATTCCAAGACACTGCACAGGAAGATTATCAAACAAGATTAGTAATTGTACTCTATAAGGACATGACCAAAAGTTTAGACAAGGTGGTAGGTTTTAAGAAGCAATTAAAGGAGAAAGAAAGGAAGAGAAGTTTAGGGAGGTCATTTTGGAGGTACGGCCATGGCACATAGTGGAGTTATTAATATTGGGGTCATTCAAGAGAGCAGCATTGGAGGAACACAGAGATCTCAGAGGTTGTTAGTGTTGGTGGAGGTTATAGAGATAAACCACGGAGGGGTTTAAAAGCAAGGGTGTGAATTTTAAAGTTAAGGTGTTGCTGAACCAAGAGCCAGAGTAGGTCGATGAGCACAGGGAAGATAATGGGACTTGGTGCAAGTTAGGAATGGGAAGCAGAGCTTTGGATGACCTCAGGTTTAGCCAAGAATGTGCTGAAATAGTCAAGATTTGAGGTAACAAATGGATGAAGCCCTTTAGCAGCAGAAGAGCTGACAGCGTTGGAAATGGGCAGTCTTAGTTATGGAGCTGATACATGGTTTGAAACACACCTCAGGGTCAAACTTGTCTGGTTTAGCCCCAGAAATTGCTAGGGGGAGGGATAGAGTCGGTGGCTAGGGAGTGGAGTTTGTGATTTGGACCAAATATAATAGTTTCAATCTTCCCAGTGTTTAATGGGAGGAAGATTTCTGTTCATCCAATACTAGATATCAGACATGCAGTCTGGCAAGTGAAAGGGTCAAGAGAGATGTGTTGAGGTAGAGCAGGGTGTCAGCAGTGTACGTGTGGAAATTGACACTGTGTTTTCGGATATTATCACTAAGGTTCAACATGTAGATGGCAAATAAGAGGGGGCGAAATATAAGTCCATGAGGGACACTAGAGGTAACGGTGTGGGAGCAGAAAAAGACAGCAAGGGTGGACACAGAAGAATGTAGAGTTGGGTGGAGGAAGGGGTGTGAGTGGAGAGCAATATATGGAAATGATCAGAAATAGCCACACTCACAGGATACACAGTTGCAGAAGTGCAGTCGCCTGCCAGTGATTTCCTGCCCATTGAATATGATCAACAGATAATTGCAGACTGAGAATGTTCAATCCTGCTAAATGTACCAGGAGAAGATTCATTGGGACATTATCCCGACAATGCATGGTCATATTTTGGAAGTCTTTGATTCAGAAAAAAGATTAAATCTATCACTTTAGAAACAACCCAAACAACATAACATTTTTAGAATATTTAAATAGAGCCTTTAATTTAGCAATATGTCCCAGGTGCTTTACAACAGGAATAGGGTCGGGGAAGGAGTGAGGAGAAGTCTGAGATTTGTAAGGAGGCTTTTGAAGATGAAGAAAAGTAGAAATGTAGTGGGATTCAGGGAGAGAATGGGGGCAGTGTCTCGTTTTGTTGGTTGAAAGAAGGGAGAGCGAACACATGGTGAATGAGAGTTGAAAGAACAAAGAATGTGATCATGAACACGGAAGAAATAGCAGTATTAGGAGGAGGAGGAAGCCATGGAGGAATCTATAGCCAAAGATGAGAGTTGACATGCTGAGGGAGGGGGAGCAAATGCAATTTGATAAAAAGAGAGCTAGAGGAGCAGGGGTTCGTTTAAGATGGGGTACAGGTGAAGGAGTTCTGACTGAACTGGAGTTTATGTGGAGGTAGAATTTGAGAAGCCAGCAAGGGCCACATTAGTAAAGTATGAGGGAAAGCACCTTATTGAGAATGTGTCACTAGTTGAGGTGAGTCAAAAGTCAAAAAGCAATGGCTGACCAAAGGCTGGGTCAAGCAGAATGCATAGAGTGCACACTTTCCAACTGACGTTGAGAGGCTGGGATCAAGGGCTAACATGCAAAGTGTCTGAAATGAGTCCAATGGGGTAGATTTGGCCTTGTCATTATTTGAGGTACAGAAATATCAGGGTCATTTTTAAAATGTATTTATTCATCACAAGTAGGGTTATATTAACACTGCAATGAAGTTACTGTGAAATTAAGAATGACTAGTGACTGTTTTAGAATCAACAGTAATGGTGAATGGTCAAAAATGGGTTTACTATTATTGGAGGAATAATCTGATCCATTGCTTGAGGAGAATAACATCACCATAACAACATGCAAATGAGAAATTGGAGTGGCCAAAGTGAGTGTCTTGGGGCAATGACAGCTTAAGGGAACATTGCTCTCTAGGTGTGACTACTTTAATGCTGTCCTGGCCAGGGTCGCACAATACATCCTCAGAACGCATCTAAAACTCTGCTGCCCATATCCTAACTTGCACCAAGTCCCATTCCCCCATTTCCCCAGTGTTTGATGACCTACATTGGTTGTGGGCCGCAATGCCTCAAATGCCCAACAGAACTAACCATGACAATGGATGTGCTGGCTACATTGAAGGAAAATATACATATATTTAGTTTACCAATTTCACAGTCAGTTGACTTCATTAACAAAATATTACGGGAGCTGTGGGAAATGTTTCAAATAAAGTGCAAGAAATTTATTAAAATATTCTGGAGTCTGCTGGCAATCATGTAAACACCTTCGACCACAGGGAACGGTTTGGTCCCTTTGGATATCATTTGATACTGACAAAAATTATTCCAATTATAAACTTTTATTGTTGGTGTTATTTTTTTCCTCGTTAAGCTTTATAAGTCAGTTCTGGGCAATGAAACACTCAAAATCACGGCATCTGCTGTCAACAGTTAACACTGTAACCATCCTCTCTAGGTGACACCGTCAAATTAATGCCAGTTCGTCGTGAACTGTGACCCGAAACCATTAGTAACTTGGCTGAGAATTGCCCATTTATATTTTCACAGTAACTTACCATTGTTGACTTTCACTCCAGCAGTCCCAGAGGTGAAAGGTCAATTTGCCAATCCCACTGCATCACCTCATCCTTCACTGTGGCAAACCAATGAAAATCTGACAAAGAGCCAAAATCCCAAATAGTTTTATATGTGCTTGGAAAATTGGTGCAGAGTGGAGGTTAATGGTTTCCACGGGTAACCAAAATATCCTTCTTCCTAACCATGATGCATCAACATCACATGGCAACATATCACAAAATACAGTTAAAACTAATGAGAAAGCCAACTATGTGATGACACAATACACAACCTCATTACAACTACAAAGGGTTGTGAACAAAGCCCAGTCCATCACGCAAACCAGCTTTCCATCCAGTTGGGGTGTGGAATGGACTGCCTGCAGTGATAGTGGAGTCAGACACTTTAGGAACATTTAAGCGGTTATTGGATAGGCACATGGAGCACACCAGGATGATAGGGAGTGGGATAGCTTGATCTTGGTTTCAGATAAAGCTCGGCACAACATCGTGGGCCGAAGGGCCTGTTCTGTGCTGTACTGTTCTATGTTCTATTTTCTATCCATTGACTCTGTCTACTCTTCCTACTGCCTCGGGAAAGCAGCCAGCATAATCAAGGATCCCACACACCCTGGACATACTCTCTTCCACCTTCTTCCATCAGGAAAAAGATACAAAAGTAGGAAATCACGTACCAACAGACTCAAGAGCAGCTTCATCCCTGCTGAATGAACCTACCATATATTACGCTGATCTTTCTCTGCACCCTAGCTGTGACTGTAACACTATATTCTACACCCTCTCTTTTCCTTCTCCCCATGTACTCTATGAATAGTACGTTTTGTCTGTATAGCGTGCAAGAAACAGTACTTTTCACTGTATCCCAATACATGTGACAATAATAAATCAAATCTCATACATGATTTGGTCCTGCAGTAAACTGGAATTGTTCCCACAGCTCTGCAGACTAAAAGTATTTTATGGTCAAATCTCAGCCACTCTTCCATTGTTGTTCAACTCATCATTTCATGTCAATCATCCAATTCGTTATGTGGAGATGCCGGCGTTGGACTGGGGTGAGCACAGTAAGAAGTCTCACAACACCGGGTTAAAGTGTGAATCCAACTCTTCACTCACCTGATGAAGGAGCAATGCTCCGAAAGCTCGTGCTACCAAATAAGCCTGTTGGACTTTAACCTGGTGTTGAGAGACTTCTTACTGTAATCATCCAATTCAGAGAATCTCCTCATCAATGATTTCCTTTCAGCAAGTTGATGTAAGTTTCTCAGAGAATCCAAAGTTTTCCATTGACCAATTGAAAGTCCATTTGTGTTTTTCTTTAATATCTCAAGAGCAAAAGATTTTGTAATTGGAATTTTAATGTTCTATTTATGTAATACGGAATATTGTATAACCTGTTTCCAGTTGGCATTAGAGGAATGAAATAATGTTACCTATTACAAAAACATTTACGGTACTAAAGAGATGCGTTCAATTGCAGAGTATAGAGAACATCAAGGTTTATCTCCATGAGAAAGAGCTTTGGAAGAAGTTTCATGAGGCTGGTACAGAAATGATCATCACAAAGGCTGGCAGGTAGGTGAATGTGAGTGAGTGTAAATGAGAGACAGGTTCATGTCTATTGGTCTTATTTGGTTCTTTTAGTGATAAACTGGCCATTATTGCATTGGTTTTGATGAAAATTAACTGCCTAGGTTAGTTGGCAAAAAGAATCAGAAGTCATGAAGAAAACATTATCTTAAACAGTGAGTTATTACGATCTGGAATGGACTTCGTGAAAAGGCAGTGGAATCAGATTTTATAATAACTTTGAAAGGGAATTGGATAAATGCTTCAAAATGAAGCATTTGCCTGACAATGGGAAATAGCAAAGGAGTACAATTAATTGGATAGATTTTTCAAAGGGCTGGCACAGGCATGATGGGTCAATTGGTCTTTGTCTCTGATGCAGCACTCTCTAGATTATATACTCCTAAAAAACACAATTTTATACAGGTACAATTACAATTGAGTGAGACAGAAGATCAGTTTAGGAGGTCAGAGCACAAACACTTTGCAATGTCCTCACTGACAGGAACATTAAAGATAACTGTCTCCTGCTCCTCATAATGGACAGCTCATCATAAGAATAGAGACCCAGGAACAAGTTGTTCCAGGTGCTGAATTGCCCGAGTCAACTTGAGGTGGGATCTGGTGTGAGGTGGTACAGTTCCTGAAATTGGTAATGGGTCAGGATTCCGACATTATCCTGACCTCTTTCGGCTTTTCCTGGGTTGGATCCAAGTCCAGGAGGGAACCCCTGTGAGTCTGGAGGGAAAGTAGTTGAGGTGAATAAAATGGCAATTAAGAGCCTTTTTAGCCAGGAATTTCGCTTCCTTTTCAATTGTGCACAGGTTCCACACTGCGTGTGGCATTTTCCCTGCAACTCTCCATATGTTTTGCAGTGGCGGAGGAAGCACATCATTGGCCGGTGGTGAGACCTTCACCGGGAAACCCGTGGCCACCACTTTCCTGGTGATAGAAAGTTCTGGCCACCGAGGCAAATACATAGCTTGAAGTGTTTCTTCAGTGAAACTGACAAGCTGGAAGGGCTATGATCAGTAATACTGAAGAGCTCCATCCATGGCCAGGTGAGAAACTAATGTTCAAAGCACATCTGTCAGAGAGTGATATCACTGATGGGGCCAATCATTTACATTCATTAGAGAAGTTTAACATCTCATCCTAAAGATGGAATTTGGAAACGTGCATGTTTTTGTTACATGTCTGAAAGTATTGTCCTTGCATTTGCTTGGCATTTCAGACCTCTTCAGCCTCACCTTCCACTGCCAGGCAATTATCAATGGAAAACCAACCATTTGCAATCTTCTGTTACCTGTTTAATTTCGAATAGGTTACGTTTCTGTCTTCTTCGCCTGAGCATTAAGTATCACCTGGGAAGACGCAAAGAGGAAAATTTACTGGAGGGGATCACATGTTCTAATGGAGCTACCATCAGTTTACCTGCCATTTGTAAAATTGGGTTATGGCCAAGTGTTCCTTCCTGCCCAATGTTATCCTCTGCACTGTCCAGGTGATAGTTTACACCCAGGTAATGCAACCTCAAATCTACCCCATGCTGCTCTGAGTCACTGGGGCAGTGGAATCTCCTTCTTTTCTGGGTATTAATCAGTCTGAGACAGAACACCAAAGAACTTAGAGAAAGTTCACTTAAAGGAGAAAAGTATTGAAAGGGCTGTACCATTCAAGAAAGGGGAAAGGATAATATAGAATATATGGTATTAAACAAGCCATTTGATACAACTAGTCCAAGCCAAAAATGTACAAAAGTTCAAAATTAGGACATCATGTATCAACATAAGTTCTTTAGCCCTGATAGGTGCTGTAACCGAAGGTTGAAAGAAGGAGAACTCGCAAGCTCTCAGCCAATTTAATATCTCTTGAATATTGATTATTAAATTTGTAAAGTGAAAATGAATTTTCTAGCCTGATGGATCAGCTTGTCTGATTTTTGTTGGTAAGTCCAAGTTTGATCATTCTCTGTATCGAATATGTTAGAATTTCTATTCATTTTGTTATTTTAACATTATTTTGTTTGCCTAGAACTGTAGGAATTGTGAAAATAACTGCAAGGCAGGTTATTTAAAGCTGTGATTTTTGAATTATTGGCTATTTTCCGTGATTTTTTTTGTAATTCGATCAATTCATCAAAATTACTTCAATGGAAAAATGAAGATAATTTAACCACAACAGAAACAGAAAATGCTGGAAAATCTCAGCAGGTCTGACAGCATCTGTAGAGAGAGAATAGAGCCAACATTTCGAGTCTGGATGACCCTTTGTCAGAGCTGCCGGGGTGGGGGTGATGGGGGGGTGAGGCTTTGACGAAGTGTCATCCAGACTCGAAACATTGGCTCTATTCTTTCTCCACAGACACTGTCAGACCTGCTGAGATTTTCCAGCATTTTTTGTTTTTGTTTCAGATTCTAGCATCCACAGTATTTTACTTTTATCTAATTTTAACCATATTCAGTTGACCCTTGTGACGAATTATGATAGAACTGCTATTTGTGGTGATATGTAGGAAGTAACTTGAAGTGATGCTCCTCCAGATTCTAGGAGCTGAATAGGCTCAGTCATACGTGTAAAATACGGTGACAAGTGGTGTCCCGCAGGGTTCAGTGTTGGGGCCACAGCTGTTCTCTTTATATATTAACGATCTAGATGACGGGACTGGGAGCATTCTGGCCAAGTTTGCCGATGATACAAAGATAGGTGGAGGGGCAGGTAGTATTGAGGAGGTGGGGAGGCTGCAGAAAGATTTAGACAGTTTAGGAGAGTGGTCCAAGAAGTGGCTGATGAAATTCAACGTGGGCAAGTGCGAGGTCGTACACTTTGGAAAAAAGAATAGAGGCATGGACTATTTTCTAAACGGTGACAAAATTCATAATGCTAAAGTGCAAAGGGACTTGGGAGTCCTAGTCCAGGATTCTCTAAAGGTAAACTTGCAGGTTGAGTCCGTAATTAGGAAAGCAAATGTAATGTTGTCATTTATCTCAAGAGGCTTGGAATACAAAAGCAGGGATGTACTTCTGAGGCTTTATAAAGCACTGGTTAGGCCCCATTTGGAGTACTGTGAGCAATTTTGGGCCCCACACCTCAGGAAGGACATACTGGCACTGGAGTGGGTCCAGCGGAGATTCACACGGATGATCCCAGGAATGGTAGGCCTGACATACGATGAACGTCTGAGGATCGTGGGATTATATTCATTGGAGTTTAGGAGGTTGAGGGGAGATCTGATAGAAACTTACAAGATAATGAACGGCTTAGATAGGATGGACGTAGGGAAGTTGTTTCCATTAACAGGGGAGACTAGGACGCGGGGGCACAGCCTTAGAATAAAAGGGAGTCACTTTAGAACAGAGATGAGGAGAAATTTCTTCAGCCAGAGAGTGGTGGGTCTGTGGAATTCATTGCCACAGAGGGCTGTGGAGGCCGAGACGTTGAGCGTCTTCAAGACAGAAATTGATAAATTCTTGATTTCTCGAGGAATTAAGGGCTATGGGGAGAGAGCGGGTAAATGGAGTTGAAATCAACCATGATTGAATGGTGGAGTGGACTCGATGGGCCGAATGGCCTTACTTCCGCTCCTATGTCTTATGGTCTTATGGTCTTAAAAGCAACAGAAGAATTGCAAGTTACTACTGGCCTCACTTGGATCCCAATATGCATTATGTGCTCTGTGAGAGGAAAGAGACGTGGTTTTAATTTGATTTGATTTATTATTGCCACATCTATCAGTATACAGTGAAAAGTATTGCTTGTTGCACACTATATAGACAAAGCATACCGTTCATAGAGAAGGAAAGGACACAGTGCAGAAAGTAATGTTACAGTCGTAGCTAGGGTGTTTTGAAAGGTCAACTTAGTGGGAGGTCGGTCCATTCAAAAGTATAATGGCAGCAGGGAAGAAGCTGTTCTTGAGTCGGTTGGTACGTGTCCTCAGACTTTTGTATCTTTTTCCCGATGGAAGAAGGTGGAAGAGAGAATGTCCAAGGTGCGTGGAGTCCTTAATTATGCTGGCTGCTTCGCTGAGGCAGTGGGAAATGTAGACAGTGTCAATGAATGGGAGGCTGGTTTGCATAATGGATTGGGCTTCATTCATAACCCTTTGTAGTTTTTTGCGGTCTTGGGCAGTGCAGGAGCCATACCAAGCTATGATACAACCAGAAAGAATGCTTTCTATGGTGCATCTATAAAAGTTGGTGAGAGTCTTAGCAGATATGACACATTTTTTAAAAAGTTTATTTATTAGTCACAAGTAGGCTTACATTCACACTGCCTATGAAGTTACAGTGAAAATCCCCTAATCACCACACTCCAGTGCCTGTTCGGGTAACACTGAGGGAGAATTTAGCATGGCCAATTCACCTAACCAGCACATCTTTGGACTGTGGGAGGAAACCGGAGCATCCGGAGGAAGCCCACACAGACATGGGGAGAATGTGCAAACTCCACACAGACAGTGATCCAAGCTGGGAATCAAACCCAGGTCCCTGGCGCTTGCTGTGAGGCAGCAGTGCTAACCACTGTGCCACCATGCAATGCAAAATTTCCTTAGTCTTCTGAGAAAGTAAAGGCGTTGGTGGGCTTTCTTAACGATATTGTCGGCATGGGGGGACCAGGACCAGGTTGTTGGTGATCTGGACACCTAAAAACCTGAAGCTCTCGACCATTTCTACTTTGTCCCCATTGATGTAGACAGGGGCATTTCCTCCACTGCGCTTCCTGAAGTTGATGACTCCTTCATTTTGTTGCCATTGGGGGAAAGATTATTTTCATTGCACTAGTTCACCAGATCCTCTATCTCTTTCCATCTCGTCATTGTTTGTAAATTTGGCTGCAGTACATTCTCTTCCTTCCTCCAAATCATTAATTTATATTGTAAACAGTTGTAGTTCCAGCACTGATCCCTGTGGAACCCCACTGGTTACAGGTCATCAACCTGAAAAAGAACCCCTTGTCCCCAGTCTTATCTTATGACTTAACCTTTTGTGAGGTACCTTGATGAACGCCTTCTGGAAGTCAAAATATAACACATCTACTGGTTCCCTCTGTCCAACTCAGATCGTAACATCTGTCAGTAAAATGCTACTTATTTAGCAGTATCACAAATGAAAAAGAAAGGCAAGTGTGTATATATATGACCTCAAAGTGTCAGGATATCTTCAGGTCCAATGTTTTCCACCATTTTATTCACCTTTCTCTCACCGCAAAAAACAACCTTCCATCAATTCCAAGAACTTGCAAACTGCCACCCCATCTAGAACTTCCCTTTCCTCTCTAAAGTCCTTGAACATGCTGAACCATGCAAATTCATGTCCAGAAATTTTCCAAAAGTTCATGTCAGAATCCCTCCAATCAGATTTTCATCTGTACCACAGTACTGAAACTACTTTTATCAAAGTCATAGATGACGTCCTGTGTGAGTGTAGCTAAGGTAAACTATCCCTCACCGCCTTTCTTATCCTATCTGCAGCCTTTGACATGGTTTGACCACACCATTCTCCTCCAGTGCCTTTCCACTGTCGTCCAGATGAATGGGATTACTCCTACCTATTCTTACCTATCTAATCATAGCCAGAGTATCACTTGTAATGGCTTTTCTCCCTGATCCCTTTACCTTTACCTCTGCTGTCCTCAATGCATCTAATCGTGACCCCAATTTATCATCTACATGTTGCCCTTTGGTGACATAATCTAAAACACAGCACTAGTTTTCACATGTATGTTGATGACACCCAACTCTACCTCATCCCACCTCTCTCAACTCCTCCACTGTTGCTAGATTTTCAGACTGTTTGACATCCAGTAATGGATGAGCAGAAATTTCCTCCAATTAAATATTATGAAGCCATTGCTTTCAGTCTCCAAACGCTGTTCCCTAATGACTTAGGGCGGTACGGTGGCACAGTGGTTAGCTCTGCTGCCTCACAGCACTAGAGACTTGAGATCGATTCCTGGCTTGGGTCACTGTCTGTGCGGAGTTTGCACGTTCTCCCCGTGTCTGTGTGGGTTTCCTCCGGGTGCTCCAGTTTCCTCCCACATTCTGAAAGACGTGCTGGTTAGGGTGCATTGACCCGAACAGGCGCCGGAGTGTGGCAGCTAGGGGAATTCACAATAACTTCACTGCAGTGTTAATGTAAGCCTTACTTGTGACTAATAAATAAACTTTAACTTTAAAATTCATCCCTCTCCTTGGCAACTGTCTGAGATTTAACCATATTGTCTGCAACCTTGGTGACCCTGAGCGGAGCTTCTAATGACATATTCACGCCATCACCAAGATTGTCTCTTCCCACCTCCATAACATCACTCAACTTTCTCTCTGCCACAGCTCGTTTATTGCTGAAATCTTCCTTCATGCTTTTGTTTCCTCCTGGACTTGAATGTTCCAATGCACCCCTGACTGTTCTCCTACATTCTACCCTCTGTAAATTTGAGGTCATCCAAAACTCTGCTACCCATGTCCCAACCTGCACTGTGCCATTGCCCTTTCACCCCTGTGCTCGTTGACCTGCATTGCCTCCTGGTCCAGCAATGGCTTGATCTTAAAATTGTAATCCAGGTTTATAAATCCTTCCATGGCTTCACTGCTTCCCATCTTTGTGATCTCCTCCAGCCACACAATCCTGTGGGAACCCGTGTTTATCTCCTGCTGGCCTCTTGAATATCTCTGATTTTAATCACTGGTTGCTGTACCTTCAGTTGCGTAGGCCCTAAACTCTGGAATTTTCTCCTTGCACCTCTCCCCTTCTCTACTTTGCTTTCCTTCTTCGAGATATTCCTTACAACCTACGTCTTTGGTCAAACTTATGGACATTTGATCTAATATAGCCTTATGTGGCTCAGTGAAATCTCTTGTTTTATAATGTTCCCGTGATGCATTAATGATGCTATATAAATATAAAGTTGTTGTTGTTTCACTGAGTCACTCTTTCTCAGCTATGATTTGAGAGTTCAACCCAGGATGGAAGGTAAGTCTAAACTGGGAAACAAAATGATACAATATAACAGCAAATACTTGGAAGAAGAAGAGACGTAACATGATCACAATGCCTTGTAATGTCTATTATAAAGTTACAGAGTTCTTCATAAGTTTAAGTTTAATTATTAGTCACAAGTAAGGCTTACATTAACACTGCAATGAAGTTACTGTGAAATTCCCCTAGTCACCACACTCTGGTGTTGTTCGGGTCAATGTACCTAACCAGCACATCTTTCAGACTGTGAGAGGAAACCGGAGCACCCGGAGGAAACCCACGCAGACACGGGGAAAATGGCTCCACACAGACAGTGACCCAAACCAGGAATTGAACCTGGTCCCTGGTGCTGTGAGGCAGCAGCGCTAACCACTGTGCCACCCACATACAAAATGAGATACATTAAAGCGCAGTGACTTTTGTGTCGTAAAACCCACGGCTATTTTGTCCACAGAGAATTTACAGCAGAAGTTCTCCACCTGTTCACGCTCCGCCGCTGCTGTAAGCAAGGATGGAGAATTTGGTGCTCAGCCAAATTTCTGTTCACTGCAGCGGGACCTGAGAATCCCGCCAGCGTGAACAGCCGGAGAATCCCAGTCTTTGAACTCTTTATAAACCACTGGGGTTTTGTTCTTTTAGTCTGTGATTTCTCAAAGTACTTGACTATCGCTTATTTATTTGACATACACCTCAAGTGGATTTGAAGGCAAGCCAGACATTCCTTCGTTAAAGTATAATGTAGATATTAGTGTTTTATGTCAGCTGCTGTTATCAAGGTATTATTGAATAATGAATACGATCTTGATGCAAACAGTCTGTCAGCTTAACACAAACCAAATGTACATTTCTCATTTCCCCTTTCACACGCTCGATCAATGTCACTGTCTATGATATACACAGCAACACAGCTGGTAATGTTTCATCCTTCTTCCTCTCTTATAATTGAACCAGAGCAATCAGTTACGGTAGTGACAGTATCGCACCCAACATCAATTATTGATAGTTGGTAGAAGTAGCATTCAGGACTCGCATATCAAGAATATCATCACTGCAAATTAAAATACACTAGTGTGAGTTTAATGAGTTGTTTTGCACTCTCCAACCTGTGCACACCACTCACTCATATTATTGTGGATGTTAAGTAGATGGTTAATGAGGATATTGCTGATTTGCTGTTACACCAGACGAGGAAGTCACAAATTTCTCTAGTTGTTGCTTTTAATAACCAGGGTAAACTACAACTCACCAAAATTCTACTGCTTATATCCAAACTCGCACAAAGTTCCATTTGCCCAATACCCCTGTGCTTATTGTCCTACATTGCCTCTGGGTTTACGCAACATTTTGAATTTAAAATTCTCATGCTTATATTCAAATCCTCCCCATGCCCTTACCCTATCTCAATGTCCTCCCCTAGTCCTACAACTCTGTGAGAATTCTGGGTTCCTCCATTTCTAGCCCATTGCGAATCCTTGAATTCCTTCACATTATTACTATTGATTAGTAAGTTTGCGGACGACACAAAGATTGCCGGAGTTGCGGATAGTGATGAACATTGTCAGAGAATACAGCAGGATATAGATAGGCTGGAAAATTGGGCGGAGAAATGGCAGATGGAATTTAATCCAGATAAATGCGAAGTGATGCATTTTGGTAGATCTAATGCAGGGGGGAGTTATACAATAAATGGCAGAACCATCAGGAGTATAGACACACAGAGGGATCTGGGTGTGTAAGTCCACAGATCCTTAAAGGTGGCAACACAGGTGGAACAGGTGGTGAAGAAGGCATATGGCATGCTTGCCTTTATTGGACGGGGCAGAGAGTATAAAAGTTGGTATATGATGTTGCAGTTATATAGAACGGTGGTTAGGCCACATTTGGAATACTGCGTCCAGTTCTGGTCGCCACACTACCAGAAGGACGTGGAGGCTTTGGAGAGAGTGCAGAAAAGGTTTACCAGGATGTTGCCTGGTATGGAGGGTATTAGCTATGAGGTGAGATTGAGTAAACTAGGGTTGTTCTCCCTGGAAAGACGGAGGTTGAGGGGCGACCTAATAAAAGTTTATAAAATTATGAAGGGCATAGATAGGGTGAACAGTTGGAAGCTTTTTCCCAGGTTGGAAATGACAAACACAAGGGGTCACAAGTTCAAGGTAAGGGGGGCAAGGTTCAATACAGATATACGGGGGACGTATTTTACACAGAGGGTGGTGGGGACCTGGAATGCACTACCAAGCAAGGTGGTTGAGGCAGACATGCTAGGATCATTTAAGACTTATCTAGATAGCCACATGAACAGACTGGGAATAGAGAGATACAAACGGATGGTCTAGTTAGGAACGCATGATCGGTGCAGGCTTGGAGGGCCGAAGGGCCTGTTCCTGTGCTGTATTGTTCTTTGTTCTTTTTTTAGCACCTTTTAAGCTCTGGAATTTTCCTCCTGAACCTCTCTGCCTCTGCAACTCCCTCCTCTCTTTTCAGAAGCTTTTGGTCACATATTCTAATATCCCATTCGGCTCAAGCTGAAATTTGTCACTTAATGCTCCTGTGAACTGCTTTGGGATGTTTGACTATGTTAATGGTGCTATATAAATGCAAATAGTTGTAGAACTTTGCTTATATTATAAAAGGAATGCACCCAAAATCTTTGGAAACTAAAATGTCAGTCTAGAATGCAATTCACAGTATTGGGTTAGAGGGTTCAGCTGTCTGTCACAGCACAGGAATCAGCACACATACATCTTTACAATATGATTACTCACCATTTAGTCACTGATGTGATTTATTTGCTGTATGCAGAAAAGATTTAAAACATCTAAATGAAACTGCCTGATATCCCCATCAGCTGCCTGCACTGTTAACAACTTCAGGAGCAAGCAGGAACATGGAGACTTAGCAAACCCTCAATCAGATGTGGGTGGCACGGTGGCACAGTGGTTAACACTGATGCCTCACAGCGCCAGGGACCTGGGTTCGATTCCCAGCTTGGGTCACTGTATGTGTGGAGCCTGCACGCTCTCCCCGTGTCTGCATGGGTTTCCTCCGGGTGCTCTGGTTTCCTCCCACAGTCATAAAGACGTGCTGATTAGGTGCATTGGCCATGCTAAATTCTCCCTCAGTGCACCTGAACAGGCACTGGAGTGTGGCGACTAGGGGATTTTCACGGTAACTTCATTGCAGTGTTAATGTAAGTCTACTTGTGACACTAATAAATAAACTTTAAAAAACATTAAACTTGTTTACAGTGTGATTAGTGGATTAAAGCTCCTTGAAGTTCTAACTTTGCTTTAAGTCATTGAATCACAGAATCCCTACAGTGTAGAAGAGGCCATTCAGTCCATTGAGTCTGCACCGACCCTCCGAAGAGCACCCTGCCTGGACCCAATCCCCCGCCCTAACTCCATAACCCTGCATAACATTGATCACGGCCATTCCACCTAACCTGCACATCTTCAGAGCTTTAAAATCAGTGAGCGCTGGACTCTGAAACAGCCACTGCATTTAGTTTGGTTTGTAATCAGTACCTTTATGACCATAGAATCACTGACTGAAGAGTGGCTATTCTGCCCATCATGTATGTGCCAGCTCTCTGTGAGAGTAACTCATCTAGTCCCACTGTCCTATCCTTTCCCCATTGCCCTGCGCATGTTTTTCTCTTCTCCCTGTTGATCATAAAATAAATAAAATGATTTGCCCAAAATAGATGGTTACCCCGGACACGCAGGACTGTATACGTGGTGAGGTCTGTCATTATTTTAAGTTATATGTTCTTACTTTTCACATAGCTTTACATAGAATTTACAGCAAGGAAACAGGCCTGTCAGCTCGATGCCAGTGTTTATATTGTCCATGAGCCTCCTCCCACCCATCTTCATTTCTTCCCATGAGCATATCTTTTTATTCCTTTCTCCCATATGCACATGTCTATCTGTTTCTTAAATTAACCTTTGTAGCAGCGTGCTCCCCATCCTAACCACTCTGGGTAAAGAAGATTCATTTTTGAATTCCCTAAGCTAATTAGTGTCCATCTGATATTTATGACCCCTAATTTTGGACTCCTGCAAAAGTGGAAACATCCTATTGATTTTGTTCATAATTTTAAAAACTCTATTAGGCCACCCCAAACCTTCTCTTTGCTGGAGAAAAGATCTCCAGATGTTCAATCTTTCCTGCTTTGTATAACCTCTCAGTTCTGATATCATCCTTGTAAATCTTTGCACCTGCTCATGTGCCTTTATCTCCCTTTCATGGTATGGAAACCAGAACTCTGCTTGAAATTTGATAGTACCGTAAGTCTACGGCTTTCGTTTTCTGGTCCTGACATGCCGGGACCTGCCGCTGGCAGCCCAGCCAGAAGTCCATTGACCTTTGTTGGGGCCAGACGATTCCTGCGGCAGGCGGGGCTGGAAAACCCCACCTCATGAAAAATATTTAATGTAGACCAAGTTGTCATGTGATGATACGATGGCACGACTACTAAAAGGATCATGTGATGGGAACATGGGAATTCTCTCTGGACCGCAGGTTCAGCACAAGCATGGAGTAGCTGCTCAGCCAGTGAATAAAGTCCTCATTTGTTACAAGTCCTTAGTCATCTCACCAGTCTTTGGGAACTCAGCACTTCTCCACTTTAAAAATGTTTTTGAATAAGGAGGTAAGCTTCATAATGCTGGACAGAGCAGACAACACCAGGGCGGCACGGTAGCACAGTGGTTAGCACTGTTGCTTCACAGCTCCAGGGACCCAGGTTCGATTCCCGGCTTGGGTCACTGTCTGTGTGGAGTTTGCACATTCTCCTCATGTCTGCGTGGGTTTCCTCCGGGTGCTCCGGTTTCCTCCCACAGTCCAAAGATGCGCGGGTTAGGTTGATTGGCTATGCTAAAATTGCCCTTAGTGTCCTGGGATGCGTAGGTTAGAGGGATTAGTGGGTAAAATATGTAGGGATATGGGGGTAGGGCCTGGGTGGGATTGTGGTCAGTGCAGACTCGATGGGCCAAATGGCCTCTTTCTGTGCTGTAGGGTTTCTAAGATTTCTAAGATTCTAAGGCAACACCAAGTTTGGCTTTCAAATGAAGAAAAGAAAGGAGGGTGAGAAAGGTAAAGGGTTCTGAGAAAGATCGAGCTACTGGAGGAAATGATGTAGGAAGTCTTCATTTCAACTTCATGAGGAAAGGGGAAGAGTGCACTGGGTTGACATATTTGTAAATTACGAGTAACAAGGGAGGAAAGTTCAGGGGGTTTTAAGAAATTATTATAGGCAACTATGACTTCCCCAGACAGGTTTGATTGACATCATAAACTACAGAGCAAAGCTAGAGTAAGAGATATTCGACCTTTTCCTGTGTCCTGTTTCCTTTTCCTCCCCCAATATTGAACAACAGTCATAAACTCACAGCTACTTCATATTTATGAAAAAAATTTGCACTGATACATCTTTCACAGCTCCCAAAGTCCCATACAGCCAGTGAAATACTTTCAAAGTATGCTGTTATAATGTCGGAAACACAGCTGTGAGTTTGAGAAGAGAAAGTTCCCAGATTATTCGTCAAAAATTAATGCTGGTTGATGGGCCAGTACATGGGAGAGAATTCTTTTGTTCTATATCTACATAGTGTGATTAGGTCCTTTCCCTCCAATGGACAGTGCAGACAGGACCATTGTTTTGTGTCTCATCTGAAAGGAAACATTTCCACCACTGCAGAAATCCATGTACCATTTCCCAGGTTAAATTGAACAATGATTGCAAGCAACTTTCTGATTAATTTAGATGATCTCAACAATAAATCAAGAAGACTTGGTGCATAAATAACAGTTAAACATAGACAGATTTCACCTCTCTTACAATTCCAGCGGCTAATTTACAAAAACAACTCACCAGCAAGAGTCAATTAAGTTTGCATGATTTGTGGCTCATTTTTGACGACTGAGCTGTACCAACCCTGGATTATATCTGTAAAAACTATACAGACTTTAGAAAAGGAAGACAAACAATGATCATCATTAATTAAAAATGTACACCTTCTTATTCATAGAATCCTACAGTGCAGAAAGAAGCCATTCTGCACCGACCAGAATCCCACCCAGGCCCTATCCCCCTAACCCCATGCATTTACCCTAGCTAGTCCCCCAGACTCTAAGGCACAATTTAGCATGGCCAATCCACCTAACCCACACATTTTTGGACTGTGGGTGGAAACTGAAGCACCCAGAGGAAACCCACGCAGACACGGGGAGAACATGTAAACTCCACACCATTGTGCCATCGTGCCGCCCATTCATTATTTTTAGAATTTTCCCATAATATGATCTTCCTCCTCCTCCAGGTACCATGCCCTAAGAGGGTATTGGTGACCACTGACTTCCATTAAATTGACTATGATTATACTTGGCAAAGTACTGCTGTGGTTTTCCATTGCCTTTTGCAGTCTTATCAACCAGGAAACTCCTATTCTTACCAAATACCATCAGGTGTATTGCAAAGATGCACAGCCTGATAATCAACCTGTTTGGTTATTCTGTGAAAGCACCTTCCACAGCCATCAAGGTCTGAGGTGGGACTTGAACCCTGAGTTTTTGGCCCAGAGGTAGAGACACTACCCACTCTTCCACAAAACCTCCAACAAGATACTGTTCAATACCAAAACAAAGAAATTCTTCTTAACCTCCACCAAAGTCAGATCAAAATCCTCAGAAGAGAACAATTCAATTCTTCACCTCAATGGAAAACTATTTAAAAAGAGAGTAGCTGTAATTCAAAGTGAGAGTAGCTATAATTCAAGCTGTAATTCAGGTTCTCCATTGATCCCGGCGATGAAAGGGTTAACGTATGAGGAGGGATTAAACAGTTTGGGTTTACACTCGCTGGAGTTTAGAAGGATGAGAGGGGATCTGATCGAGGAATATAAAATTTCAAAAGGGATTGATAAAGTAAATGTAGACCAAATCTTTCCTCTTGTGGGGCAATCTCGAACAAGAGGTCACAGGTATAGGTTGAGAGGCGGTAGATTTAAAACTGAGGTGAGGGGGAACGACTTCTCACAGAGGGTGATGAATTTGTGGAACTTGCTGCCCCATAGCACGGTGGAGTCTGAATCATTGAATGGTTTCAAGAAGGAGATAGATATATTTCTAATAAAAAAAGGGATAAGGTGGATTTTAGCACAGGGAGAGATCAGCCAGGATCTGATTGAATAGCGGAGCAGCTCGAAGGGCTGAATTTGCCTACTTCTGCTCCTAATTCCTATGTTAAAGTTTATTTATTCATATCATAAGTCGGCTTACATTAACACTGCAATGAGATTACTGTGAAAATCCCCTAGTCACCACATTCCAGCACCTGCTCGGGTACACTGAGGGAGCATTTAGCACGGTCAATGCACCTAACCAGCATGTCTTTCGGACTGTGGGAGCACTCGATGGAAACCCACGCAGACACGGGCAAACTCCACGCAGACAGTGACCGAGCCAGGAATCGAACCTGGGTCCCTGGCGTTGTGAGGCAGCAATGCTGACCACTGTGCCCACCGTGCCACCCATATCTTCCTTTATAAACTGACAAACCAAATCCTCTACTAGACATGTCATTTGACCATTAAGGTCAAAAAAATTAAACAATACATGGGTCCCAGTCAGGGAATGTGAAATGAAAAAAAATCAAGTGATACATTTTCAATGATGAATAGAGAAGAATTAATGTGAATCCCTGGTAACAACAGATATGTCTCCCCTTTCACAGTCTGTTCAGAAGATTTACCATTGACTGCTAAAATGTCCATGAGATAGATGAGGATCAGGGCAAAATGTCAGGGAGATAAAAGGAGGGTTAGACGATTGAACTTAGAAAGAAACTCAGAGAAACTGGTTTGTTCCCTCCAGGAAACAAAAATAATGAAGAAGGATGAGTTATGTTTTGAAAATTCTCATCTAGTAATGTGGAACTGAGGAGTGATTATATTTATAAGAAATAATCATAAGCAATAAATGCACAGCAACCGAATTAACATTTTTTAAAAAATCATTCATATGTTACTTTCATTAGAATTAAGATCACAATCTTTTAATCTCATTATAATGATAATCTTAAGATGTCATCAGTCAGATGAGACACTGGAGTGTTGCTATACATTATTTAGCATGTCATCAGGAGCTGACAGCACCAAGTTAACATAGGATCAGAAGACTGGGAGGAAACCATTCAGCCCCTGGAGCCTGCACTGCCATTCAATCCCAGCTCCATTCACCTGCCTCCTGGCTGCATGTTCTTTGATGCTACGACCTCACCAGAGCAGCTTCAGAAGCATAGTTGACCGACACAAGTTATACGGTTAACTGCCATTTGCTCTGAGCTCAAAACCAGAGGACTGTCTCTCATCTGAGCATAGGGACAGGACGGGGCTCATCAACCTCTCAAGTCTGTTCCAGCATTCAATTCGGCCGTGGCTGATTTGGACATCAGCTCATTTATCCACCTTAGCTCCATATGTTTTAATGCCCTTAACCAACAAAAGCTTTTCAGTCCTAATTTGAAAGCTCCAATTGTTCCAGCATCCACAGCCTTTTGTTTGTGTGTGTGTGTGTGTGTGCATATGCGTGCGTCTGTGTGTGTGTGTGTGTGTGTATGTGTTTGTGTGTATGTGTTTGTGTGTGTGCGCATGTGTGTGCTTATATGTATGTGTGTTTTTGTATGTGTTTATATGTGTGTATGTATGTGTGTGCATGTGTGTTTGTGTGTGTATGTGTTTGTGTGTGCGTGTATGTGTGTGCTTATATGTATGTGTGTTTGTGTGTGTGTGTTTGTGTGTGTGTTTGCGTGTGTGTTTGTGTGTGTGTTTATATGTGTGTGTGTGTGTATTTGTTGTGGGCGGAGGGGAGGCAGGTGGGGCGGGGGAGCAGGGTAGGATAGTTCCAGATTTCTACTATCCTTTGTCTGGAGTGGGGCTTCCTGATTTCAGCACTGAATGAGCTGGCTCTAATTTTAATTCTGGGTGGAATTGAAAGACCTCCCCTGTACCAGGATTGATGGTGGGGTCATATTTAATCAGGTGGGAGGGATTGGGTGGGAGCCCACTGCCTTCCCCCCTCTACCCTGAATAAATCTGTGGCAGGAACGCCCAAGGGTGGCCTTCTTACCCCTCACTAACTGAGGTTCTTGTGAACAACTAATGCCTATTTAAGGGCCTCATAGTCTTCATCCAAGGACATATCCTGACCAATCCACCTTCTTTGCCAGTTGCAGCCTTCTACTGCTGACTTTCCAAGCTGGTCAGCATGTCAATTTGATGAGGTAGGGAGTGGATTAAAAATGGTAATAATATCACCATGTGGGAAGCCAGAAGCAGATTTCCATGGCAGTCCCACGTTTAAAGGCACTCAGTACCAGATTGAGAAACTCAGCGAACCCCCACCACCCCCCACTATCCCTCCAACCCCCTTGCTGCCGAACCCCTTCCCCCACCTTTCTCCAGGGCCCCAAACCCTGTGACTCCATGTCAGCCTGTGGCTGGGTCCATGGCGATCCTCGGCCTTGGGCGAATGAAGTACCAGCAGCAGCCCCACCTCCCAGGTGGCACCGCCAATCACTGAAGGGAGCTAGCTGTGGATTTGCCAGCAGCTCTCAGCAGGTGGGATTTCTTGTGGGGGGTCAATGATCCTGGGAAAGGCTTGCCACTTCTTAGTTAAAAACCTGACCAGGTGCAGGACTCTTGCCAGTTCTCCAGCCAGCGGGTGAGACCCCATCATCTCCATTAAATACTGCCCTATGTGTCCATGTTCTTGATTCCTCTGCCTGAAGAAATAATCTCCCATTATCAGGATCCTCACAAGAAGAGGAAAGAAAGAATAGCTTAGCAATCTTGCAGTTTAATCAGTCTCTCATGGGAAGAACTAGTTTAGTTCAAAATAATCAACTGTGAAGTTATAAATAAAGAGAATGGATGTGAATGGATTTTGGGGGTAAGAAGGTGGGTGTACATTGTGAATATGCTATGTTATGGACTTGTGGAATATGGATCTGTACCCATGGTATGGCTTGGTATGACTCCTGCTCTGCCCAAGTCCGCAAAAAATTACAGAAGGTCGTGAATGTAGCCCAATCCATCACGCAAACCAGCCTCCCATCCATTGACTCTGTCTACACTTCCCACTGCCTCGGCAAAGCAGTCAGCATAATTAAGGACCCCACACACCCCGGACATTCTCTCTTCCACCTTCTTCCATCGGGATAAAGATACAAAGGTCTGAGGACACGGACCAACCGACTCAAGAACAGCTTCTTCCCTGCTGCCATCAGACTTTTGAATGGACCTACCTTGCATTAAGTTGATTTCTCTCTATACTCTAGATATGACTGTAACACTACATTCTGCACTCTCTCCTTTCCTTCTCTATGAACGGTATGCTTTGTCTGTATAGCGGGCAGGAAACAATAGTTTTCACTGTATACTAATGCATGTGACAATAATTAATCAAATCAAATTAAATTAAATCAAATGATTCCCCATATGAGATCTCAATCTTTGCCCTGCCCATCTAGAAAGGTACTGAGTGACGAATAGAAATTCTCAAATAAAGGGAAACAGAAGCAAAAGGTGAGTAGCTGGTTCCAGCTAATGCCTTACAGTCAGTAACCACCAGTTACAGTAATTGATTCCAGGCAAGATCCCAGAGCCAGCAATGGCCAGTTACAGTGCACCATCATTCCCAGTAAATATTCCAGAACCAATGATGGGATGCCACACAAACTGATTGCAACCAATAACCCCAGATTCATCCACAGTGGGGACGATTTTACTATTTTGATTCTAAGTGTTGAATCTGGGCGGAATTCAGATCCGACTTGGAAACCTGCTCTCAGGCGCCCCCCATACACACTCAGCCTGAAAAAAAATCACGAATCTGAATCATGCTGTGGGCGGGGTTTATCGCGCCCGAAACGCTGCTGCTCCGATCGGAGCTTTGAACTGCGCATGCGCAGTAAAAAAAATTGAAAAATATTCCCGTGTCACATTGTTCCCCGGCCGCAAAAAGCGAATAAAGCGGCCCGGGAGCGATGGCCCCCACAGATATCACCCCACCCCCACAACATAACTGTCCCCCTTATCCACCCACCCCACCTCCCGCTACCCAGACTGATCATGGCCCCCTGCCCCCCTTCCCCCCCCAATGATTGCCCGCAGAGTGGCAGTGGTCCCCCCTGCCCCTCCTTTCCCCCCCCCCCCCCCCCCCACCAGTGAGCGATCTGGCTTCCCTTCTCCCTGCCCCTCCACCAGACAGCAATCTGGCCTCCCTCCTACCACCACCCCCCCACCAGAGAATGATCGGGCCTCCCTCCTCCCCCTCCCCCACCAGAGAATGATCGGCCCTCCACCCCCGCCCTCCCACCAGAGAATAATTGGGCCTCCCTCTTCCCCCCCACCAGAGAATGATCGAGCCTCATTCCTCCCCCCTCCCCCATCAGAGAATGATCGGCCCTCCCCTCCTATCAGAGATACATCTGACCCGCCTCCTCTTCCCTCCCCCCCCACAGAGAATGATCTGTCTCGCCTCCCTCCCCCCACCACCACTGATCTGAGTCAGAGCGTCGTTGGAAGCTCTGAACTTACCTCTTCAGAAGCTGGAGCACCCGAAACAGACCTTTGCCGAGCATGTCGGTTTTGCGCCGAATCTGGATGGGCGAAGGCGATGGTAAAGGGGGAGATGCCGGTAAGATTGAGCGTGCAGCTCATTAAGTCAATTTAAATGCATGCAAATGCATTTAAATTGACGTCGCATCCGTTTCGGGTGCGGTTGCGATCGTGGTCATTTTCGGGCCTTGGTAAAGTAGAAATCTGCACGGATGCGGACACGGATCGCGCTATTCACCTCATGCCCGACTTTACCAAGTTTTCACGCCCGAAAACGGGCGCAATACAATGGTAAAATCAGACCCAGTGTGTCCTTGGTTTGATCAAAATCCCAGAACCAGTAACAGCCATTTACAGTGAGTTACAGGGAGAAACCAGGGTGCAAGGACATATGTTCATCTATAGGAAGAATCAAGAGTACAAAAAAATGCAAAGGACGAATGAGAAGAAGATCGTGAGATTGTTCAGAACAGAATTAAACAATGAAAAATCAGAAAAAAGATCAATTGGAAAGTTAAAGCAAAGAATTACGTTGTTGGTGTACAAGGGACGTGGGGAGTGATACTTACAGTAATTGTGAAATGTGAAATATATCCTGGTTATATTCAGTGCTTGATCCAGACACAGCCCACACTCAGCAAAATATCTCATTAAATGTTTAAAAGGCAAGGGATCAAGTGCAATTTGTGATCTTGCGTCTGGTCTTGGCCAATGAGCTTACACTGAGGTTTCACCTGAAGCAGTTTTTTAACAAGCCATCTGGGCCTTTTGGCTAAGATTAAGCTCAGACCAAGCCCGGGAGGGGGTGCAGTGCCTCATCCTGTCAGCTTGATCGAGCCCAAGATGGGAGGAATGGCCTGTCTTGTCAGCTTGGATCTGTTTTGAATTGGAATTTTATTGGGAATAAAGTACCAAAAGGTCCAAAAACAAAAGTTTAAAAGACCAGGGAGGTCAGTGTTGTTTTTTTAAAACTGGAAAACATATGTTACACAAACATCAGTTGAATGAGACATATGTTTCTATAAAAGCAGCACAATCAAGTATTTTAAATGTTCAGTAAGGTAAATAAACTCTGGGTTTTGTACAAGTATAATTTGGTCTCATTAACTGATGAATTGGGAAACGATATATTTTTAACTCACATAATCATAATATAGTTACAGCACAGCAGAAAGCCATTCAGTTCACCGAGTCAAGCCTGTCCTCTGCAAGAGCAATTTAACTAGTCCAACTCTTGACCCTTCTATTAATGAAACAGTTTCTCTCTATCTACTCTCATGATTGCCAACATTTCTATCAAATCTCTTCTCAACCATCTCCCCTCTGAGGAAAACAGTCCCAGTTTCTTTGTTTTTGTATATCTCTTATTTATAAAGCCCAGCATGCCAATTTATTTTCTTTTGAACCATTTTGCCAATCTTCCCCGCCATCTTCAATGATTTGTACCCAGTTCTCTCTGTACCCGCACCTCTTTTAAAATTGTTTAGTTTAGATTGCCTCCCTCCATTTTATTTTATAAAACTGCAAGATAGTTGTAAAAGTCCATCTGGTTCACTAATCCTTATGTGGTCAGGCTTATACGTGACTCCAGATCCATAGCAATGTGTTTAACTCTTAACTGCCCACTGAAATGGCCTAGCAAGCCATTCAGTTTTATGAAACTGCCACCGATAAAAGCACAGTGGGCATGCGTACGCCACATGGACTGCCACAATTCTCGAAGGCAGTTCACCATCACCTTCACAACAACGATCAGTGATGGGCAATAAATGCTGGCCTTCCCAGTAATGCTCACATCCCCAAAACATACACTAATAATTTAATAAGTGTCTCTTCACATTTCTCTGCATTAAATTTCATCTGCATGTTTTTTTAAAAGTTTATTTATTCGTCACAAGTAAGGCTTACATTAACACTGCAATGAAGTTACTGTGAAATTCCCCTAGTCGCCACACTCTGGCAGCTGTTTGGGTCGATGCACCTAACCAGCACGTCTTTCAGACTGTGGGAGGAAACCGGAGCACCCGGCGGAAACCCATGTGGACACGGAGAGAACATGCAAACTCCACACAGACAGTGACCCAAGCCAGGAACGGGACCTGGGACCCTGGCGTTGTGAGGCAGCAGTGCTAACCACTGTGCCACCGTACCGCCTTGTTTGGCCATTCCACCAGTCTATCAATGTCCTCTTTGAAGTCTATCGTTATCCTCCTCACAGTTCACAATACTTGCAAATTTTATGTCATCTACAAATTTTGAAATTGTGCCCTGTACACCCAAGTCTTAATATAGATGAAGAAAAGCACTGATCCTAGTAATAGACCACTAGGGAACCCCACTTTATATCTTCCTCAAGTTCAAAAAACAACTGTTCCCAATTATACTGCTCCTTTCTCTAAGTCAACTTTGCATCCATGTCATCACTCTCCCTTTTGTTTTGACCAGCTATCTGTGAATTTGTTGCCTCCAGGCTCATCTATTCCAATGTACTTCTAGCTGGATTTTCATCTTTGGTTTGCACTGCTACCTCACAGCGCCAGGGACCTGGGTTCGATTCTGGCTTGGGTTGCTGTCTGTACAGAGTCTGCATGTACTCCCTGCATCTGCGTGGGTTTTAGGTGCATTGGCATTTTAGGTGCATTACCCGAACAGGTGCCGGAGTGTGGCGACTGGGGGATTTTCACAGTAACTTCACTGCAGTGTTGATGTAAGCCGACTTGTGACCAATAATACCCTCTGTAAACTTGAGCTCATCCAAAACGCAGCTCAGTTCACCAATCACCCTTGTGCTCACTGACTTACATTGACTTCCTGGTCTGACAATGATTTTAAATTTCTCATCCCCGTATTTAAATTTCTCACTGGCCCTGTCCCAACTTCTCTGTAATCCCAGCTAGCTTCAAAACTCTTCCTGAACTCTCTGCTTCTCCAATTATGGTCTCTTAGACATTCAGGATTTTGACCATTCCTCCACTGGCGACTATGTCTTCAGCTGCTAAGCCCTACGTTTTGGAGCCTTAAACCTCTCAGTTTCTTTGTCTTTCTCTCCTTTATAAGTCGCTCCTTAAAACCTTCTCTTTGGACAAGCTTTTAGTCATCAGCCCTAACGGGTGAATTGGTGTCAAATTTTGTTTGGGAACGCTCCTCTGAAATACTTCAGGACATTTTTTACTAAAGTTTATTTATTAGTGTCACAAATAGGTTTACATTACAATGAAGTTACTGTGAAAATCCCCCAGTCACCACACTCCCGCGCCTGTTCGGGTAACACTGAGGGAGAATTTGCCATGGCCAATGCACCTAACCAGCACGTCTTTCAGATTGTGGGAGGAAACCAGAACACCCGGAGGAAACCCATGCAGACACGAGGAGAACATGCACATTCTGCACAGACAGTGACACAAGCTGGGAATTGAACCCAGGCCTCTGGCGCTGATAAGGCAGCACTGCTAACCATTGTGTCACCGTGCTACAGTGCTGCCAAGGTGATGGACTTGAAGAGGACATTGATAAACTGGTGGAATGGCCAAATATGCAGATGCAATTTAATACCGAGAAGTGTGAAAGGGCACTTTTAAAATTATTTTATGTTTTATTATGTTAAAGGTGCTATAGAAATGCAAATTGTTCTAATTGGAGAGAGAATTTGAAAGCAGAAATGTTCATAGAATCCCTACAGTGCAGAAGGAGGCCCATCGAGTCTGCACCGACCACAATCCCACCCAGGCCCTATTCCCGTAACCACACATTTTTACCCTGCTAATCCCCTGACACTCGGGTCAATTTAGCATGGCCAATCAACCTAACCCGCACATCTTTGGACTGCAGGAGGAAACCGGAGCACCCGGAGGAAACCCATGCAGACACGGGGAGAATGTGCAAACTCCACACAGACAGGGACCTGAGGCTGGAATTGAACCCGAGTCCCTGGCGATGTGAGGCAGCAGTGCTAACCACTGTGCCACCGTGCCGCCCCAAATGTTTAATGTTTTGCATTTTTAAAAGGTTGTAGGAGTGAGGCAAACCAGTTTGCATTGGGTTGTATTTGTGTATGATTGGGCCTTTCAGCCAAAGTCTCACAGCTCCCAAACCCACAATTTTCACTGAATTAAGTGAGAGTTAACAGACGGCGTGTTCAGTAAATGGTGAGGCGTGAAGCCTTGTCTTGGTTTTGATTAATGACGGATCTGAACAGTTCAATCCTCCCGGGCCTTGTCCACCAGCAGCACCGCTGCCTGAGAACAAGATGCAGATGAAGTCCGGAAGGTAACAGGGATTGTCAGACGACCCCAGAAGGGAACTGGGAGCTATTTTGTCTGGAAGCATGGTGCGTGTTGCAAAAACAGATTTCAAAAGCTGAGATTTTTCTTTTCTTTTTGCTTTCAAATTTTCCCTCTCGTTTCTTACATTTCACTTCTAGTCATAGAATCATACAGAAGGAGGCCATTCAGCCCATTGTGCTGGCTTTTGAACATGTTCTGCAACACTCTCCCACTCTTGCCCTGTAGCCCGGGATCTTTTCTTCCCTATTCATCTAGGTCCCTTATGAAGGTTACTTGTGAATCTACTTCCACCCCTCTTTCAGGCAGTGCATTCCAGCTCGTAATAACACCGTGTAAAACATTTCTCCTCATCTTCCTTTTGTTTTTTTGCCAATTAGTTTAAATATGAGACTTCTGCTGACTGATACTACTGCCAGTGGAAACAGTTTCTCCCTATGTCAAAATCCTTTAGAATTTGGAAAGTTCCATCCTAACTTCCTTTAACCTTCTCTGCTTTAAGAAGATAAATCCCAGTTTCTCTCATTCTCCAAAAGTCTCAGGTCATGTACCAACCGACTCAAGAACAGCTTCTTCCCTCCTGCTGTCAGACTTTTGAATGTACTTACCTTGCATTAAGTTGATCTTTCTCTACACCCTAGCTATGACTGTAACACTACATTCTACACTCCCTCCTTTCCTTCTATGAATGGTATGCTTTGTCTGTATAGGGTGCAAGAAACAACACTTTTCACTGTATGCTAATACATGTGACAATAATAAATCAAATCAGATCAAATTGCTGTGTGAAAAAGTTTTTTTCACATCACATTTGCTTCTTTTGAAAACCACCTTAAATCTGTGCCCTCTCGTTTGTGACCCTCTTTATGAGTGAGAACAGAGTCTCCTTATCTACTCTGTCCAGCCCCCTCATGATTTTGGATAATTTCTATCAAGTCTCCTCTTAGCCTTCTTCCCTCCAAGGAGAACAGACCCAGCTTCTCCAATCTATGTTCAGAGTTGATTAAATCCTCCATTGGTCTCACTGGAACATTCATGCCGTTGTTACCGTGGGATTGTCACATCTAGATTAAAATATTGAACTAACTAAGTGTTGCAGAGTTTTGTTCAGTCAACATTTGAGTCAGGGGGTGGGATTTTCCAGCCGCGCTCACCCCAAAACTGGAAAATCCTGCCCGAAGTCAGTGAACCTTTGCATGGTCCACCCCCTCCCCTCTACGATTCCTGTGACAGGCGGGACAGGAAAATTCACCCCAGGGAATCTTTTTCTGGAATTTCTCTCTCCCCGTGTCTGTGTGCGTTTCCGCTGGGAGCTCCGGTTTCCTCCCACAGTCAAAGATATGCTGCTTAGGTGGATTGGTTATGCTAAATTGCCCCTTAGTGTCCCAAGATGTGTAGGTAATGTGGATTGACCATGGTAAATGTGTGGGGTTACTGGGATAGGGTGGGGGAGAGGGCCTGGGTAAGATACACTGTCAGAAACTCAGTGCAGATTTGATGGGCCGAATGGCCTCTTCTGCAGTGGAGGGAATTATAGAAGCAGATTGAGCAGAAACTGGGAGGATTGGGCATGGGCCAAATGGCCTTCTCCCCAGATAAACAAAGGTGAGAGTTAAAGAATCCTAAATGCAGAAGGAACCCATTCGGCCCATGAAGTCTACACTGACCACAATCCCGCCCAGGCCTTATCCCCATAACCCCATGCATTTACCCTAGCTAGTCCCCTGAAACTAAAGGGCAATTTAGCATGGCCAATCCACCTAAGACGCACATCTCTGGACTGTGGGAGGAAACCGGATCAACTGGAGGAAACCCATGCAGATACGGAGAGAATGTGCAAACTACACACAGACAGTTACCCAAGCCGGGAATCGAACCCAGGTCCCTATTGCTGTGAGGCAGCAGTGCTAACCATTGTGCCACCGTGCTGCCCCATACTTGCATCACTTGGAATATCGTAGCTCACTGAATTTAGAATGAGCACACAGTTCTTCATTACAGGAGTTTCTCAGACCCTTCTAGAACTTTTGCTCATCAATGCTCCCTGGAAATCCACTCCATGCACTGATAACCCTCAACGTAGCGAACCTCCTGACATTGATCTTTAATTATCCTTTCACTAGCTTGAGCCTCTGTGGCCCTCAGGCTATTCCCATGATTGAATGTGAAGTTATTTACTGCCTCTATCTTTCCCATTATGTTTATTATCCTGTACACCTCTGTAATGTCACCTCCTTCCTACTGTTAAATAATTTGGTCTCATCTTACAACATCAATATTTCTGTAGCTTTTCTCGCACTCTCATGTTCAGGGTCTATCTACCGCAACCGTGTTTTTATAACTGAGTCTATTTATCATTCCAATGATTCCACAACACTCATTGGGAATGAGATATTAAACAGCTTGTTGCTGGTCTTTGGATTGCCCTTCCTTCAGCTGCGTGCCTGTTAAAGCCTGTTTCAGTGAAAACATATCCCATAGTTTTCAGGCTAATGCACATTCACTGGTTGGACGTAGCCCAGAAAATCAGACTGTGCAGTGTGTGATGCAGTGTGCAGTGCAAGCAATGTTAAAGAAAAATAGTTTATTGAAATTTTGTTAGACATCAATGACAGTTTTAGAAACATAGAAACATAGAAAACTACAGCACAAAACAGGCCCTTCGGCCCCACAAGTTGTGCCGAACATATCCCTACCTTTTAGGCCTACCTATAACCCTCCATCCTATTAAGTCCCATGTACTCATCCAGGAGTCTCTTAAAAGACCCTATTGAGTTTGCCTCCACCACCACTGACGGCAGCTGATTCCACTCGCCCACCACCCTCTGTGTGAAAAACTTCCCCCTAACATTTCCCCTGTACCTACCCCCCAGCACCTTAAACCTGTGTTCTCTCGTAGCAGCCATTTCCACCCTGGGAAAAAGCCTCTGAGAGTCCACCCGATCTATGCCTCTCAACATCTTATACACCTCTATTAGGTCTCCTCTCATCCTACGTCTCTCCAAGGAGAAAAGACTGAGCTCCCTCAGCCTATCCTCATAAGGCATGCCACTCAATCCAGGCAACATCCTTGTAAATCTCCTCTGCACCCTTTCAATCTTTTCCACATCCTTCCTGTAATGAGGCGACCAGAACAGAGCACAGTACTCCAAGTGGGGTCTGACGAGGGTCTTATATAGCTGTATCATTATCCCCGGACTCCTAAACTCAATCCCTCGATTGATAAAGGCCAGCACACCATACGCCTTCTTAACCACCTCCTCCACCTGCGGGGCCGATTTTAGAGTCCTATGGACCCGGACCCCAAGGTCCTTCTGATCCTCTACCGTACTAAGAGTCTTTCCCTTTATATTGTACTCCTTCATCCCATTCGACCTGCCAAAATGGACCTCTATGCATTTACCTGGGTTGAAGTCCATCTGCCACTTCTCCGTCCAGTCTTGCATCCTATCTATGTCCCTCTGTAACTTCTGACATCCCTCCAGACTATCCACAACCCCACCAACCTTCGTGTCATCGGCAAACTTTAGTGAGAGAGTTTTTTTTTCCGAACCCCTACGGTGTAGAAGGAGGCCATTCGGCCCATCAAGTCTGCACCGACCACAATCCCATCCAGTCCCTATTCCCGTAACCCCACATATTTACCCTTTAATCCCCTGACACTAGGGTCAATTTAGCATGGCCAATCGACCTAACCCGCACATCTTAGGACTATGGGAGGAAACCAGAGCACCCAGAGGAAACCCACGCAGACACGGGGAGAATGTGCAAACTCCACACAGACGGTGACCTGAGGCCAGAATTGAACCCGGGTTCCTGGCGCTGTGAGGCAGCACTGTGCCACCTTGCCACCCAAAATAGTGGAAGAATATTTCCTTAACTTCGTTCGCAGAGGAAAATTTATGTCGTCATTATAGTAGCATTTCATGCAATAAGGACGGGAGTAAGTATTTCTATCCGTCCAGCATGGACGACCATTCAATTAGATCATGGTTGATGTTTCTCAACTCCATTGACCTGCCTTGTTTCCATATCCCTGACCTACAAAAATCTATTCATCTCAGATTTGAAATTTGTGCTTCTAGCTCTTTGAGGGAGAGAATTCCAGTTTAACAAGGGATGCGTTGTATAGACGGCCCTTTGAATAAATATTTTTCCCAAATGAATTCCATAGTTAAAATATGTTAAAAACAGTTAAAAATAATTGCAAGTGCAGGCTTGGTGGGCCGAAGGGCCTGTTCCTGTGTTGTATTTTTCTTTGTTCTAATAATAATACATAAAAGATACAAGAACAGGGAGGTCTGAGGGTTGTCTGTGCACAAATCTTGGAAGGTGGCAGAACAGGATAACAAAGCAGTCAATGAAACATATGGGATCCTGGGATTTATAAATAGAGACACAATCATAGAATCATAGCATCCCTACAGTGCAGAGAGAGGCCCTTTGGTCCATCGAGTCTGCACCAACCACAATCCCTATCCCCATAACCCCACGTATTTATTCTGCTAATCCCCCTGACACTAGGGTCAATTTAGCCAATCAACCTCCCGCACAACTTTGGACTATGGGAGAAAACCGGAGCACCCGGAGGAAAGCCAAGACGTTTGCTAAATCGATATGAAATATAAATTCAGACCCAGCTGGTGTATTGTGTCTAATTATGCGCACCGCACTTTAGAAAGCACATGAAGCCATTGGAGAAGGTAAAGAAAAGATTTACAAGAATGGTTTCCAGAAAGAGGGATTTCAGTAATGTGGATAGACTAAAGGAGCTGTGATTAATCTCCTTCGAGCAGAAAAGGCTAAGAGGGAATTTAATAGGCGCATTTAAAATCATGAAGTGTTTAGATAAAGTAAACAAAAAGAAACTATTTCTATCAATATAGATTTAAGGTGATTGGCAAAATAACTGTAGAGGATATGAGGAAAGCCTTTTGTACCCAAGTGGTTAGGATCTGGAAAGCTCTGATAGGGTGGTGGATACAGATTCAATAGTAGCTTTCAAAAAGGAATTGAATAAATAGAATTAGAACATTCCATAGAATCCCTACAGTGCAGAAGGAGGCCATTTGGCCCATCGAGTCTGCAGCGACAACAATCCCACCCAGGCCCTATCCCCACATATTTACCCTGCTAATCTCCCTGACACTAAGGGGCAATTTAGCATGGCCAATCCACCTAACCTGCACATCTTTGGACTGAAGGAATATTTGAAGGAAAAGAACTGCAGAAATAAAACAAGATAATGAGAAAGAAGAAGCAGCCATTGTGGCAACATTAATAATGCATTGGATCAAGTCACCAACCAGATACTTCTTTGAAGTCACGAGAAGGAGGGCCAGTAGGCTGTCCAAATGTAATGTAGCACCAATAATGGCCAAGTCCAATCTGGATCCTGCCCTGATGTTCACACTCGGCCACTTTTCTGCTGCAGTCATTTGATACCGAACTGTAAGGGACCCTGAGTGATTTCATCCTTCCCAACCTGAAGGCCAATTGTAACACATTGTCCCAGCTAACCAAACAGAGAACTGAAATCAAACCAAAGACTTTTCTGCCTTGTGATGTTATAATTAGACAGTGTATTGCTTTTACTCACTGGCTGGCTGGAATGTGTAACTTCAGGTTTGCAATTCAGAAGTTCCGAGTGACAAAAAATCATCGTAATAACTTTAAAAATGCACTGACAACGTCAACCTACCTTCAGTGTACAGCTATAGGCCTCATTAGAAACTAATCACTGGGGACTGATGGCTTTTACCAGATCTAGCCCTTTACCCAGTATTTGTCAACCTGTAACCAATCACCACAATTCAGGGTGGAATCATATAGCATCTTGTCTGAGAAAGGCAGTGGATCACAGTAAACTGTGCCATTCAAAGAAAGAACAAAGAACAATACAGCACAGGAACAGGCCCTTCGGCCCTCCAAGCCCGCGCCGCTCCCTGGTCCAAACTAGACCATTCTTTTGTATCCCTCCATTCCCACTCCGTTCATGTGGCTATCTAGATAAGTCTTAAACGTTCCCAGTGTGTCTGCCTCCACCACCTTGCCCGGCAGCACATTCCAGGCCTCCACCACCCTCTGTGTAAAATACGTCCTTCTGATATCCGTGTTAAACCTCCCCCCCCTCACCTTGAACCTATGACCCCTCGTGAACGTCACCACCGACCTGAGAAAAAGCTTCCCACCGTTCACCCTATCTATGCCTTTCATAATTTTATACACCTCTATTAGGTCACCCCTCATCCTCCGTCTTTCCAGTGAGAACAACCCCAGTTTACCCAATCTCTCTTCATAACTAAGCCCTTCCATACCAAGCAACATCCTGGTAAACTTCCTCTGTACTCTCTCCAAAGCCTCCACGTCCTTCTGGTAGTGTGGCGATCAGAACTGGGCGCAGTATTCCAAATGCGGCCGAACCAACGTTCTATACAACTGCAACATCAGACCCCAACTTTTATACTCTATGCCCCGTCCTATAAAGGCAAGCATGCCATATGCCTTATTCACTACCTTCTCCACCTGTGACGTCACCTTCAAGGATCTGTGGACTTGCACACCCAGGTCCCTCTGCGTATTTACACCCTTTATGGTTCTGCCATTTATCATATAGCTCCCCCCTACGTTAGTTCTACTAAAATGCATCACTTTGCATTTATCTGGATTGAACTCCATCTGCCATTTCTTTGCCTAAATTTCCAGCCTATCTATATCCTTCTGTAGCCTCTGACAATGTTCCTCACTATCTGCAAGTCCTGCCATTTTCGTGTCGTTCGCAAACTTACTGATCACCCCAGTTACACCTTCTTCCAGGTCGTTTATATAAATCACAAACAGCAGAGGTCCCAATACAGAGCCCGCGGAACACCACTAGTTACAGGCATCCAGCCGGAAAAAGACCCTTCCACTACCACCCTCTGTCTTCTGTGACCAAGCCAGTTCTCCACCCATCTGGCCACCTCCCCCTTTATCCCATGAGATCCAACCTTTTGCACCAACCTACCATGAGGGACTTTGTCAAACGCTCGCTCCCTCATCTTTCAGCAGCAGCAAAGAAACGATTTCCCTTCCATTCATCAAGGATATGAGTATTTGTGGTTCAGTAAAATCTGAGAGGGGGAATGAACAATTTGAACAACACTTGCTGCAAGATAACATAAATGTGGTGATTGTCCCAGAATGGCGGTTTTATCCTCTTCATACTGAATGTATTCGTATCAGTTTTTGAACAGGTTTGATGCCCCCATTAAAATAGCAGAAAGAGGAATTTAAACTTGGCCAATAACTTGGTCCTGTCTGCTCTCTGAACTGGATGTAAAAGATTCAACTGCACCATTTGAATGAAAGAGTAGGATAGTTCTTCCTAGTAACAAAAACAGAAAAATGCTGGAAAATCTCAGCTGGTCTTACATCATCTGTGGAGTGAGAATAGAGCCAACGTTTCGAGTCTGGATGACCCTTCATTAACAATTTTGTTTCAGATTCCAGCATCTGCAGTATTTTGCATTTATCGTAGTTCTTCCTCATGTTTTGCCAAATATTTATGCCTTAGCCAACATCACCAAAAACCATTATTTGGTCATTATCACATTGCCATTTGAGGGATCTCACTGTGCTGCATTTCCCAAATTACAGCAGTAATTGCAATTTAAAAGGTACTTTGTTGGTTTTGGGATGTCCTGAGTTTGTGAAAGCTAGACAAATGCAAACTCTTTCCTTTCCTTTCTGTTCCTGATTCCATCTAGATACTGAAAAAACCCTGCAGAACTGTAGGTGCGGGCAGCACGGTGGCACAGTGGTTAGCACTGCTGCCTCACAGCACCAGAGACCTGGGTTCAATTCCTGACTTGGGTCACTGTCTGTGTGGAGTTTGCACATTCTCCCCATGTCTGCGTGGGTTTCCTCCCGGGTGCTCCGGTTTCCGCCCACATTCTGAAAGACGTGCTGGTTTAGGTGCATTGACCCGAACTGGCACCGGACTGTGGCAACTAGGAGAATTTCACAGTAACTTCATTGCAGCGTTAATGTATGCCTAGTTGTGACTAATAAATAAACTTAACTTAAAAAAAGTGATGAAAATCTGTAACCCAAAATTTTAAACTGTTTTCTTATCAGGCACTGACCAACATGTCTGTATTCTTTCACTATTTACTGTTTCAATGAGAAACCTTTATGGCTGGCTTGCCAAAACTTTGGATTAGAATTAAATGTAGGTCAAGATTTCCATATAGTAAGATTGACTTGGAATGATAGACTGGGATATAAACTTGCTCTAGACACTAGGATCAGGTAATGATTAATCTGAAATCGATTGTATTAATCATTGATTATTGGGAGTGAGGGAGTACTTTGGGGGTCGGACAGAGAGAGGACATGTCCCCTTTTCTTCGTGCTCTGCCACTTTTCTTTAGACTCACGCCCACCCCTTGTTGCTCCCTGTGAGTGAGGGTATGTGTTACTCCTGGATAGTAGTTTTCAGAATTCATTATCCTGATCAGGGAAGGGAAGGGGAAGGGGTTAGGAATGTTTAATGCTCTGCATTCTATCCCTCGACTAAATCTAGGGAATTACTGGATACATTTTTCTGATGCAGACTTGAAATTTGTGAATGTCATTACTACTCGGACATTCACCAGGAGAACTGCGTCTGGTTCCAGAGACAGAAGCAAGGCTTGCAGGGAGCTGAGTGGGTGCAGCATGCCTGCAGTGGTTAGCAGCTCGAGGATAGCCAGGCATGAAGCTACTTCATTGTAGCAAGATGAGGATGGAGGAGTGATATCATCTTTGGACTGTGGGAGAAACCGGAGCACCCGGAGGAAACCCATGCAGACACGGGGAGAACGTGCAAACTCCACACAGAGAGTGACCCAAACTAGAAATCGAACCCGGTGCCTGGCACTGTGAGGCAGCAGTGCTAACCACTGTGCCACCCTGCCGCCCTATAAAAGGGATTGACTCTGTGATGTGATGATTCCTTAGGGGAAGTTAGGGAGTGAGAATGCATCGCCTGAGCTGGGATTAACACTACAGAGAATCACAGGGAGTCTACAGCACTGAAGCAGGACATTTAACCCAACTCATCCATGCTGGAAAATCTACACGCCACAAGAGCTTCAGTCCACTCTCAGCAAGTACAAAAGTTGGCAAGTTATGTGGCAGCTGTATAAAACTTTAGCGAGGCCACATTTAGAATATTGCATGCAGTTCTGGTTGCCACACTACCAAAAGGACGTGGATGCTTTGGGGAGAGTGCAAAGAAGGTTCACCAGGATGTTGCCTGGTCTGGAGGGTTTTAAGTATAAGGAGAGGTTGATAAACTCAGATTGTTTTCACTGGAAAGACAGAGGCTGAGGAGTGACCTGATAGAGGTCTACAAAATTATGAGAGGCATGAATAGTGTGGATAGTCAGAGGCCTTTTCCCTGGATGGAAGGGTCAACTACAAGAGGGCACAGGTTTAAGGTGAGAGGTGGTAAGTTTAGGGGAGACGTGCGGGGAAAGTTTTTCACACAGAGGGTGGTGGGTGCCTGGAACGCACTGCCAGTGGAGGTGTGGAAGCAGGCACATTAGCAACATTCAAGGTGCATCTTGATAGACACACGGGAGGCGAACAGAGGGACAGAAACCGGATATGGGCAATAAGTAGTGGGTCTAAATAAGGATTAGGAATCAGCACAGGCTTGGTGGACCGAAGGGCCTGTTCCTGTGCTGTATTGTTCTTTGTTCATCTCACCCTATCAGTAATAAACGTTAAAGCAAAGAGTCGGGTGCCCGTCCACAGTGGAACCTCCAACGGCCAGTTTGTCAATTGAGTTATCAATGGGCAGTGATGGATCCAGTCTGGCAGAAACTTCCCCGAATTGGGGGTTAGGCATTGGTAATGATAATAGGTCTTGGGAGCAGCTCTCAGTAGATGCTAAGAAATGATTGTATTGATGGATGTGCGAAGTACAGGTACGTGAATGTCCTCTCACCTGGGCAGGATGGGGTGGGAGTGTGGTGGTTAATGACATGGGGAGGGGAGTTAAAAGAGTGAAAAATAAATAGCCGGGGAGGACAGTTAAAAAGCATGAAGCAAATGCATTTTTCAGCCCTCTCCGTGCAACAAATGTCTTGTTGGAAATCTGAAGAATTCAATTTTCAGCCTCACAGATTCCAGCAGAGAACAAAAAGCATCTTGTCCACAGGTCACAGGCCCGACAGCAAATTCATTTGCTTACAGACAATACCCCCTCACACCCAGAGAGTTCACTTCTTTTGCTTGTGTTAGTGACAGTGAAGTTGGATTTGAAAAATTAACATGAGACAAGAACTCCCGTTGAACTGGTATTGTTTGTTATTATGAGAAGTGCCTCTGGCGTACTCTAATCCAGCACTTCAAAGTGAATGATTCTCACTGTATACACAGCACCAGAAGGACTGGTCGAAGAGAAGTGATAAGAGGAAGAGACTGAAAGCATTTAAACACTTAAAGAGGAATAGATTCTGTTGGGGGACCCCCCCCCACCGACCCCAACCCTCCCTTTGATCTTCTCAAAAGTTTAGTCTTTAAAGTAAAAATCCATGAGAAGGCACTAAAAGCAGAGCGGCTGCAGGAGCAGCCAGAACAACACCATAAAATTAAAGCTTCTAAAAACAATTGGTTGATTTATCCAAAAAGTACCTAAACCCAACACTAGACAAACTGCTACTTGGCTCTGCCGTGTGATTTCGTACAACCAAAACAATGAAATCTATCATCTCAGACTTTCAAATCTTCCATCCTCCCCCTGCAACATAGTTAATATCAGCCGTGGCACAGAGGCCAGTAAGCTCGCCCCTCTATTAGATGGTCGTGCCCTCAGCTCCTCCTCCAGAGATTTGAAGGTATTCTCCAAGTCTGACACTTCCGGTATAAATGACGAAGGAGCAGCGCTCCGAAAGCTTGTGTGGTTTTTGCTACCAAATAAACCTGTTGGACTTTAACCTGGTGTTGTTAAAACTCTTACTGCCAGTATACACAGAGGGAATGCTACCCTGTCAGAGGTGCAATCTTTCAAATAAGCCATGAAGTCAGTGTCCCGTCCATCTTTACAGGTGAATGTAAAAGATTCCAAAGCCATTATTTCAGAAAAGAGCAGTGATATTCTCTCCAGTGTCCTGGTCAATATTCATCCCCCAACTAAAATCACTGAAAGAGATGATCTGATCATTTTCACATATTTGTGGAATCTTGCTGTGTATATTATAGCTGCTCTAATTCTGTTCGCTACCATGAAGAGGGGTCATGATGTGGAGATGCCGCCGTTGGATTGGGGTGGGTACAATAAGAAGTCTCCCAACACCAGGTTAAAGTCCAACAGGTTTATTTGGAATCATGAACTTTCGGAACGCTGCTCCTTCATCAGGTGAGTGATGAATGGACTACCTCACATTAAGTTGATCTTTCTCTACACCCTAGCTATGACTCATCTGATGAAGGAGCAGCGCTCCGAAAACTCGTGATACCAAATAAACCCGTTGGACGTTAACCTGGTGTTGTGAGACTACTGACTGCAAAGGGGAGCAGCATTTTTTGATTGTTGTCACTTAATCAGAAAAGCATTTACTCATTGATAGCACATTTACACTGGAGTGAAAATTAAGCTTCAGGTGGTTGAAAAGGACTTCAGCCTGGGTGGCAATATACAGGATAAAAATATGACTGAAGGATCCAGATATGTTTAAATCTAGTGCTGGCAAATTGTGCTCCCTGGGACGAAGTAGTGGCCTGTTTTCGATGCCATCAACTAATTAGCAGCCAAACAGAAAGCAGGATGGTTTAACGGTGAGAGAGCTTTTTGATTTGATTTGATTTATTATTGTCACATGTATTAGTATACAGTGTGAAAAATATTGGGCCCTATTTAACCATTTGGAGTCTAAGGGCCAGATCCCGGCGTAATGCAGATCCGAGCCTGGAATCCTCTTTGCAGCGCGCCCATACGCTTTTTGCCGGCTCCAGTCCGATCCGCACTGTGGGCGGGGCTTAGCGCTGCCGGAACGATCGGAGCTCTGAACTGAGCATGTGTAGTTCAAAAAAAAATCCAAAGCAGCGCACCCGGGCACGAAAGAAAAAAACAGCAGAGAGAGCGGGGGGGGGGGGGGGGGGGAGGATGGACTTGGGAGAATCTTGCAAACTGAAAATAATGTAGCATCTTCTTTGCGCGGCCTAATTATCTATGGGAAAGGTAATTAAACTACAGTGTCCTAGTGAGAAATTAGTGACCTGTATAATACATTTGTGATCTGTATCTGGATTGTTGATGTCCCTGTAGCCATGAGCCAGGTGCTCAAATGTTCAGAGTCATGTGGTGAACTTGGAAGAATTGTCCCCGTGGTGGAACTTGGTTGGAAATAAGATTCAAGGAGATTATTACATCTGGGAAATCAACCATAGTGAAAAGAAGTTTGTATTGACAACTCTTCTCTCACATTCCATGGCAGATGTGTCCCTACTTATGAATGTGATTTGCATGGGCAACATTGGGTGCAGCTAATCTGCCTCTGGAACAGCCTTGGATCCTTTCTTTCATCCTGTTTTCATCTGAACATTGCACAGAATTAGAGGAATTCCCTTTGGAAGATAATGTCAAAATTATAGTCGCAGGAACTAAAAACCTGACAGTCAGAAATTTGGGAAAATATTTCAAAATATGGATGGGGATATATATTTTGAAATATTTTTATTGAAATATATTTTGAAGGATGGTGGAGGGAGACCAGCGATCAAGGTAGGTTGGGGGTGTGCTCTGCCGAGGGGGGCCTGCCTCCCATGGGGGTCCGATCCCGGGAGGGGGGGGGAGCTGCCGAGGGGGGCCCGCCTCCCAGGGGGGTCCGATCCCGGGAGGGGGGGGTCTGCTGAGGGGGGCCCGCCTCCCAGGGGGGTCCGATCCCGGGAGGGGCTGGGGGGCTGCCGAGGGGGGCCCGCCTCCCAGGGGAGTCTGATCCCGGGGGGGGGGTCCTGCCGGGGTGGTTAGCGGGGGGGGGGGTCCGCGAAGGATGGTCGAGGAGGATGGTGACTTCACAAGGGCAGAGGGGGCTTCGGAGGTTCCCCTGCAGAATAGAAATCCGCTTCGGATTTTTATTCTGCAAGTCGCTAAAAGCGCGGATGCGGAACGGGCCAGAAGACGGTAAAGTGTGATTTGGTGGTAGAGTTGGGTGCGCAGTTCATTTAGTCGATTTAAATGCATGCTAATGGCGCAAAGTTTTGGTAAAATCGGGCCCATTGTTTCTTGCGTGCTATACAGACAAAGCATACCGTACATAGAGAAGGAAAGGAGAGAGTGCAGAATGTAGTGTTACAGTCATAGCTAGGGTGTAGAGAAAGATCAACTTAACGCAAGGTAGGTCCATTCAAAAGTCTGATGGCAGCAGGGAAGAAGCTGTTCTCGAGTCGGCTGGTACGTGACCTCAAACTTTTGTATATTTTTCCTGACTGAAGAAGGTGAAAGAGAGAATGTCCGGGGTGTATGGGGTCCTTAATTATACTGGCTGCTTTGCCAAGGCAGCGGGAAGTGTAGACAATGTCAAAGGGTGGGAGGCTGGTTTGAGTGGTGAACTGGGCTTCGTTCATGACCCTTTGTTGTTTCTTGCAGTCTTGGACAGAGCAGGAGCCATACCAAGCTGTGATACAACCAGAAGGAATGCTTTCTATGGTGCATCTGTAAAAGTTGGTGAAAGTTGTAGCTGACATGCCAAATTTCCTCAGTCTTCTGAGAAAGTAATGGCGTTGGTGGGCTTTCTTAACTATAGTGTCAGCATGGGGGGGACCAGGACAGGTTGTTGGTGATCTGGACACCTAAAAACTTGAAGCTCTCGACCCTTTCTGTTTCGTCTCCATTGATGTAGACAGGAGCATGTCCTTCACTACGCTTCCTGCAGTCGATGAGTATCTCCTTCGTTTTGTTGACATTGAGGGAGAGATTATTGTTGTCGCACCGGATCACCAGATTCTCTATCTCATTCCTGTACTCTGTCTCGTCATGTTTGAGATCCGACCCACTACGGTGGTGTCGTCAGCAAACTTGAAAATCGAGTTAGAGGGGAATTTGGCCACACAGTCATAGGTGTATAAGGAGTATAATAAGGGGCTGAGGACACAGCCTTGTGGGGCACCGGTGTTGAGGATGATTGTGGAGGAGGTGTTGTTGCCTATCTTTACTGATTGCCGTCTTAGGGTTAGGAAGTTTAGGATCCAGTCACAGAGGGAGGAGCCAAGCCCCAGACCATGGAGTTTGGAGATGGTTTTCGTAGGAATAATGGTGTTGAAGGCTGAGCTGTGGTCGATAAATAGGAATCCGATATCTTTGTTATCTCGGTGTTCCAAGGTTGAGTGCAGGGCAGGGAGATGGTGTCTGCTGTGAACCTGTTGTGGCGGTAGGCAAACTGTAGTGGATCCAGGTAGTCCGGGAGACCAGAATTGATTCGTGCCATGACTAGCCTTTCGAAGCACTTCATAATGATGGATGTCAGAGCCACCGGGCAATAGTCATTACGGCTGCCTGGCTTTTCTTTGGTACCGGGATGATGATCGTCTTCTTGAAGCAGATAGGGACTTCAGATTGGTGTCAAGAGAGGTTAAAGATGTCTGCGAATACCCCCACCAGCTGATCCACGCAGGATCTGAGTGCTTGTCTGGGTACCCCATCCGGGCCGGTCACTTTGCAATGTGTGTGCTATATTTTTTCTATAGTGATGTATGGTGCAAAAATAAAACATTTTTGGGAATGAGGAGGGGGACTGGAACATGCAGACGGGGCTTGATACAGGCAGGCAGTGGTTAGACAGACAGGAGTGTTGGAAGTCTGGGATGGTACGTACTGGGGGGGTTGGTGGAATGGGGAGGGTTTTGGAATGGGGTGAGAGGTTCTATTGGAGGTTTGTCAGGCTGGTTGCTTGATTGGGCAGAGGGTTGTAGGGGAATGTTGTACAGGTGGGAAGTGTTGAAACAGGCAGAGGGAGGGTTAGTGCGGGTAGGAGTGATTGAAAGCTGGATATAAACCCCTGATAGAAGTTAATAGAGAGGAAAATCAGGTTGAGAGCATCTAGATGATAGGTTGGATGAGGGCTTGTACAGACTGGGCTGTGAGGGGAAAGAGATGTTTTGGTGCAACCAATTCTCTACCATGAGTCCAAAGATGTGCGGGTCAGGTTGATTGGCCATGCTAAAATTGCCCCTTAGTGTCCTGGGATGCATGGATTAGCGGACAAAATATGTAGGGATATGGGGGTAGGGCCTGGGTGGGATTGTGGTTGGTGCAGACTCGATGGGCCGAATGGCCTCTTTCTGTACTGTAGGGTTTCTATGATTTCTATGATGAGTTTTATACTCCCACAAAAAATGGAAACTACTTTGATGCAGCTTAAAATACATTTCTCTACATGACTACATTTCAAAAAGTACTTAATCGGTTGTAAGTCACGCTAGGATGTCCTGAGGCTATGAAACGTGTAATAGAAATGCTCATTCCTCCATTTCCATCTTCTTTAAAAGCAATTTGCTTTGATACTGACTAGGAGTTTAATCATTCTCCTTACTCCATGATTCCCTTGGACTTAGGAATAGGAAAAGCCAGATAATTTCCTGACATGGTCTCTTCCACTTGGTGTGAAATGAGAAACATCTCATGTGAATTAGCTTCGCTCAATACCTGTCATACCCGGCAAAAAAGAAGATGGTTGTGGTGGTTGGAGGTCAATCATCTCAGCTCCAGGACATCACTGCAGGAGTTCCTCAGGGTTAGTGTCGTCGACCCAACCATCCTCAGCTGCTTCACCAACAACCATCCTTCCATCATAAGGTCAGAAGTGGGCATGTTTGCAGATGGCTGCACAATGTTTAGCATCGTTTGCGACTCCTCAGATACCAAAGCAATCCATATCCAAATGCAGCAAGACTTGGACAAGGCTTAGGCTGACAAGTGACAAGTAACATTTGCACCACATAAGTGCCAGACAATGACCATCTCCAACAAGAGAGGATCTAATCATTGCCCCTTGGTATTCAGTGGCATTACCAATGGCTGAATTCCCCTCATCATCCTGGGGTTACCATTGACCAGAAGCTAAACTGGACTAGCCGTATCAATGTAGGAGAGAAGGGTAGTTGATACTCTCTCCTCAACCACTGCAAACAGAAATAACTTGATTAGTCAGCTGTTCATTCATTTCAGTTAAGTATACATATAATTGTATTTGAAGTGGTTTGGGTCCTTAAGAGAGGAACGTTTTTTTCCGATTCTCATCGCTATTGAAGTTATGAACTTATTCCTTTACTAATCGTGATCAGAGGAAATCAGGTTCCGTTGTGTATTAAACCATTTAGATAGGAAACTCACACTTATAAAAATGGGCTTCTTCGGAGTAGAATCTCTGATTCTAAGGGAACGGGTCTGATCCAGTTGTGGAATGAAGAATTACAGATAAATTGACGAGACTCTACTCAATTAACAGAAAAGCTCAAATCCTATCTGCACCATCTATTAGTCTTCTCAGGTGAGGTTAGATTGCTGAAGAGTGAAATTGGCTGGGGAGATGCGCAGCCAGAACATGGAATATAAACAGGGTTCGGTAATGGTGTCCCACCCAGTCTCCTCAACATAAATCAGAGGATGCTGAAACACAACCCCGTGACCATGGTTGTTCTTTTTTTTAATTGATGTTGGTCGGACTTCTTCCAAATAATGCCATGGTATCTTTTATATCCACCCAAGACATGGCCTCGACCTGGACAGAGACTTGAACTCACAACTTCCTGACTTAGTGGCAAGAGTGCTACCCATTGGATCACGGCTGACACCTCGGTCACTAAAACATGGGGTTGGATGATGGTCGGACACTTTTGCATAAATAATAGGGTTGGGGTAAGGCAGTAATCTGTCTCATCCACTCCAGGCGAGTGTTATAAATCTATGGTACACACTCACACGGCAGCATTGATAAAGGCCTGTAGGCAGGGTGCTGACTCACCCCTCTGCCCAGGTCTGGCTAAGACAAAGGATTTGGTATAACAAAAATTGGTAAATAACAGGGTGATCATGAAGGGGTTGTGGCAAATTCCAAGAGCATCCACAGAACAGCCTCAGCGAATTTCTCCCCGTTAGTAGCAGTTCTATTTTTAACAGCAGTTTAACAGCTTCAAACTGTTGATGTTTGTCTTTCCTGCCACTTGGCATCGAAGGTTTCTAGATCATACAGAAACTTCCTGGTCTTATCATCAGCCCGTGATTTGCTCTGTGAAAGTCTGAGTGTGAATTAAATGGGACAGTGGGCTGAATGCGTGTTGAGCTTAATCAGCTACTCTCATGCTTGGCACATCCTCTGCTCCTGGGGATTTGGGCGATAAATACCTCAGAATACGTTGCTATATAAAAGGTGCTATAAAAATGCAAGATATTGTTATAAGAGCAGAAAATACCAGTAAAAGTTAACAGTCTGGTAGCATCTGTGGAGAGAGAAGCAGAGTTAATGTTTTCTAGCAACTCTCGTGATCTTTCTCTCATCTGTAGTATTTTGCTTTTGTGTTTGTTGTTGTTATCATTTTTCGCACTGGCTCAAAAAACAGGCTCTGATTTGAGGTACTGATGTAGAGAATGGGGCAGACAGAGTGTGAAAGCAGTTCAGTACTGCGACACCTGATCTCACAGACTCAACACTCACTATGCTCTGCTCAACATCTTTAGGGACACAGGAATTTGGAGACAAATAAAGACCAAGGTTTGTCCAGTTCACAAAGAAACTAAGAACAAAAAACAGTACTGCACAGGAACAGGCCCTTCAGCCCTCCAACCCTGTGCAGATCATAATGCCCTAACTAAACCCCAAAAAAAACTTCTGCCCTTACTCGGTCCGTATCCCTCTATTCCCTCCCTATTAGACCATAAGACCATAAGACATAGGAGCAGAATTAGGCCACTCGGCCCATCGAGTCTGCTCTGCCATTCAATCATGGCTGATTTTTTTCTTATCCCCATTCTCCTGCCTTTTCCCCATAACCCCTGGTCCCCTTATTAATCAAGAACCTATCTATCTCTGTCTTAAAGACACTCAATGACCTGGCCTCCACAGCCTTCTGCAAAGAGTTCCACAGATTCACCACTCTCTGGCTGAAGAAATTCCTCCTCATCTCTGTTTTAAAGGATCGTCCCTTTAGCCTGAGGTTGTGCCCTCTGGTTCTAGTTTATCCTACTCGTGGAAACATCCTCTCCACGTCCACTCTATCCAGGCCTCATAGTATCCTGTAAGTTTCAATAAGATCCCCCCCATCCTTCTAAACTCCAACGAATACAGACCCAGAGTCCGCAACCGTTCCTCATATGACAAGCTCTTCATTCCAGGGATCATTCTTGTGAACCTCCTCTGGACCCTTTCCAAGGCCATCACATCCTTCCTTAGATATGGGGCCCAAAACTGCTCACAATACATAAGAACATAAGAACTAGGAGCAGGAGGAGGCCATCTGGCCCCTTGAGCCTGCTCCGCCATTCAATAAGATCATGGCTGATCTTTTTGTGGACTCAGCTCCACTTACCCGCCCACTCACCATAATCCTTAATTCCTTTACTGTTCAAAAACTTATCTATCCTTGCCTTAAAAACGTTCAATGAAGTAGCCTCACTGGGAAGGGAATTCCACAGATTCACAACCCTTTGTGTGAAGAAGTTCCTCCTCAACTCAGTCCTAAATCTGCTTCCCCTTATTTTGAGGCTATGCCCCCTAGTTCTAGTTTCACCCGCCAGTGGAAACAACTTCCCTGCTTCTATCTTATCTATTCCCTTCATAATCTTATATGTTTCAATAAAATCTCCCCTCATGCTTCTGAATTCCAATGAGTATAGCCCCAGTCTACTCAGTCTCCCCTCATAAGCCAACCCTCTCAACTCCAGAATCAACCTAGTGAATCTCCTCTGCACCCCCTCCAGTGCCAGCATATCCTTTCTCAAGTAAGGAGACCAAAACTGTACACAGTACTCCAGGTGTGGCCTCACCAGCACGTTATACAGCTGCAACATAATCTCGCTGTTTTTAAACTCCATCCCTCTAGCAATGAAGGACAAAATTCCATTTGCCTTCTTAATTACCTGCTGCAAATGGAGTCTGACAAGAGCCTTATATGGCCTCAGAAGTACATCCCTGATCTTGTATTCTAGCCCTCTCGATATGAATGCTAACATTGCATTTGCATTTCTAACTGCAGAATGAACCTGCACGTTAACCTTAAGAGAATCTTGAACAATGACTCCCAAGTCCCTTTGTGTTTCTGATTTCCTAAGCATTTTCCCATTTAGAAAATAGTCTATGTCTCCATTCCTCCTTCCAAAGTGCATAATCTCACACTTTTCCACATTGTATTCAATTCAAGTACACATCCAGATACCTCTTCAATGTTGCTAATGTGCCTGCTTCCACCACCTCCTCTGGCAGCGCGTTCCAGGCACCCACCACTCTCTGCCTGAAAAACTTCCAGTAAGAAGTTTAACAACACCAGGTTAAAGTCCAACAGGTTTATTTGGTAGCAAAAGCCACACAAGCTTTCGGAGCTTCAAGAATTCCCACTTCAGGTGAGTGGGAATTCTGTTCACAAACAAAGCATTCACGTTGTTTGTTTCTTAAAGACTTGATTAGCTGTAAGTATTCGCATTCCAACCATTATTCATGTAAATTGAGTCTGTGTCTTTATATGCCCTGTTTGTGAACAGAATTCCCACTCACCTGAAGAAGGGGCTTGGAGCTCCGAAAGCTTGTGTGACTCTTGCTACCAAATAAACCTGTTGGACTTTAACCTGGTGTTGTTAAACTTCTTACTGTGTTTACCCCAGTCCAACGCCGGCATCTCCACATCATGAAAAACTTCCCCCAGACATTTCCCTTAAACTTTCCCCCTCTCACCTTGAACCTGTGCTCCCTTATAATTGACTCTTCCACCCTGGGGGAAAAGCCTCTGACTATCCACCCTGTCTGTGCCTCTCATAATTTTGTAGACCTCTATCAAGTCTCCCTTCAGCCTCCGTCTTTCCAGTGAAAACAATCCTAGTTTATTCAACCTCTCCTCAAAGCCAACACCCTCGAGACCAGGCAACATCCTGGTGAACCTTCCACCATCCTGGTCATCACATGATACATTAATAGAGTTAGTAACTAATCATAACAATCAATCGCTATCAATTAGTCTACAAAGACCGAGACATAAGGTGAAGAAAACCCTGGAGCTGTGGGAACTAAAGGTCCAAAGCTCCTCCCAAACTCAGCCAACTACTGTACCAGATGAAAGCCCCTTTCATGGTTAAGGATCAGTGACTGGCACTGACACTGGCATTGGCATTGACACTGGCATTGACAGTGGCATTGACACTGACATTGACACTGGTATTGACACTGGTACTGACACTGGCATTAACACTGACACTGGCATCGACACTGATACTGGCATTGGCACTGACACTGGCATTGACACTGGCGTTGACACTGACACTGATATTGACACTGGCATCAATGCTGACACTGGTATTGACACTGGCATCGACACTGACATTGGCATTGACACTGACACTGGCATTGACACTGGCACTGATACTGGTATTAACACTGGCATTGACACTGGCATTGACACTGACACTCATTGACACATACTGGCACTGGCACTGACACTGGCACTGGCTTCGACACTGACACAGGCATCGACACTGACATCGACACTGGCACTGACACTGGCACTGACACTGGCACTGATACTGGTATTAACACTGGCATTAACACTGACACGCATTGACACATACTGGCATTGGCACTGGCACTGGCTTTGACACTGACACAGGCATCAACACTGACACTGGCATCGACACTGGCACTGACACTGGCATTGACACTGAAACCAGCATTGACACTGGCAGGTGACGAGACAAGCTTACTGTGGTAGCTCTGATGCAGGGTGAAATGATTTACTTTAACTATGGCACGTGGCTTGTGGATCATCGAGAATGATGCCTGTGGAGGGGAGGGGGAGAATGAGAAATAAAAGACAAGTTTAATGCTAAGAAAACATTTAAAAGCGACTTATCTCTGGAGTGCTGTCTTACAACAACTTCCCTATCAAAATAATCAACTGTCCTGTGGAATTAGGTTCAGAAAAAGAGTTTTAAAAAAACACACAAAACATTTTATTAATTGAATTCTCCAAGTGTGACAGACACTTTCCAACCACACCATACTCAGCGATGAGGTCCGGAAAATTCATAGCGGGTCAAAGTTGGTTAAAAGCCCGACAAGGATGTTAATAAAAGGATACAAAATGAAAACCAGAGATCAGTGGGTAACCGGGCAGCCTGCTCTCCCTCGAAAGCTCAAAAAGCATTTCCACTCTGGAAAAGCTCTACTACTCTCAGCTGCTTCAGCCGACCATAATTCTGCTACTTGAGTTCTGTGTGAACCCACTTAAAAATGTCCAGATATGTCAACAATATGAATTTCACATGCCTCCACTCTTTTTATTGCCATTAAAAAAGCACTTAAAATTTATAAGGCCAGGCTACTTTAGCTGCTAACTTCAGGCATGTGAGCTGAGCAACAAATTATTTTCCAGGAGCCAGGTGTAATAAATCCTGGTCGGTGTGACGCTCTCTCTCTCTGGTCATACGTCTCATTAACTGCCCCCACTCTCTGCCTCACCTCCCTCTTCCTTCTCATGCTTTCTCTGTTCCTGGCCTTCTATTTCAGTGTATAAGTTGCTACGTCAACTCATGTTCTTTCTCTTCTGATCCCTTTAATCCCTCAGCCCTGAATCTGCGGAAACTCAATGGCAAGTTCTTTAGTTTCTGAGTCTTATATGTTTTTAGGTTCATATTTCTCAATCACCAGATTTATGCAGATAATCTATCTGGATGGTCCCTGAGTACTGAGGGAGTGCTGCACTATCAGAAGTGCCTTTTGGATGAGTCTTTAAACTGAAGTCCTGTGGACATAAAATATCTCATGGTGCTCCTCGGAAGAAAAGCACAGAAAATTCTCCCTGGTGGCCTAGTCAATATTTATCCCTTAACTATCATTTCTAAAACAAATGATCTGGTCATTATAACATTGCTGCTTGTGGGAGTTTGAGGTATGTAAATTTACTGCCATATTTCTTATGTTGCAATAGTGACTACACTTGAAAAGTACTTCATTGGTAGTAAAGCCCTTTGAGATGTCCTGAGGTTGTGCAAACCACAATATAAATGCAAATGTTTCTTCCCGTTTCTCTCTTCCTCTGGTCAAAACACTGACATTTTATCAGGGGTGATTTCTGCCTGGTGAGATCTTACTGAATCAGTCCTACAAACCCAGATGGCTTATCAGTCATGAGGTGAATCATCGCCAAACCCGAACCTTGTCCACATTGGACAATCACAAGTGCTTCAAAGCCATCAAGCAGTATCGGACAGCAACCAAGAGCAGAAACCCTGTCATATTTTATCCCTTCTTAGTCCAGGGATTCAGCTCAATTGAGCACACCTCCTCTTTCATACCTTCTCTTTCCAGGACCCAGGAATAATTGGGAATGATATCAATGGACAAACTTTATGGGCTCCACGTGACGTTCTTCTGTCTGTTACTTTAATGCAGTTGCTAACCTATTTATTTTAAAAAGGTTAATGACATCGATAAATTGTAGGGCAAAAGACTCGCATGTGAATGCATGAAGAGTTTGCCCATTAATATCGACCTTGTTCATTTAAATGGAAACATAAGAACAAGAGTAGGCCCTTCAGCCCCTCAAGCCTTTCTATCATTCGGTTAGATCATAGCTAAACTTTACCGTAACTCCATTTACTTGTCTTCATCACACAACACCAGGTTAAGGTCCAACAGGTTTATTTGGTAGCACGAGCTTTCAGAAGGAGCGGCGCTCCGAAAGCTCATGCTACCAAATAAACCTGCTGGACTTTAACCTGGTGTTGTGAGACTACTTACTGTGCCCACCCCCAGTCCAACGCCGGCAACTCCACATCTTGTCTTCATTTCAGAACACTTCATACCCTAGGGCCGGATTCACCGACCTCGCCCAATCGCCCGGGGTTTTCCGGTCCCACTGCAGTGAACAGAGATTTTGGCTGAGCGCTAAATTCTCCGTTCTCGCTGGCAGCGACAGAGTGTGAACGGCCGGAGAATTCTGGCCTGAGTCTAACAAAATCTAGTGATCTCAGCTTTAAAACTTTCGGCTCATCGGGTAGAATATTTCAGCTTTTGGGTGGAGTATTCTAGACTTCCACTCTGTGTGTGAACAAAGGCTTCCTGATGTCACCCCTGAATGGCCAAACTCTAGTGTTAGGGTGATGCCTGCTCCCTTGTTCCAGATTCCTCCACAAGAGGAAATTGTTTTTTTCTATCTACCCTAAAGACACTTCTACACATTTTAAACACCTCAATTAGATCAAGCCCTTTAAGTTTTTTAATTCAAGGGGATACAACATTAATCATTGCGACCTGCGTTCCTAATTTAACCTTTGTAAGTTGTATTGTGTCCATTTTCTTCCTGACACCAATTTCAAAGCCACTATTTATTGTCCATTCCTGGTTGACCTTGAGAAGGTGACAGTGAGCCACCTTCTTGAACCACTGCGGTCAATGTGGTGAGTGATTTAAGGTAGGAAACGGCAGAAGTTTGTCCTGGTTCTGCTGAAGGAGCGGTTATTGGAACAACTGTCTGCAATCAAGATTGGCTGCCTTGGTGTTGCTTTGTAACCTGCCTCTTTCTGATTCTCTCCAGGCGGATGTTTCCAAGCTACAAGGTGAAAGTTACAGGAATGAATCCCAAAACAAAGTACATTCTGCTGATTGACATTGTTCCTGCCGATGACCATCGTTATAAATTCTGTGATAACAAGTGGTGAGTGTCTGAAAAGTTACTCCTAGAAATCAGAGAATCTTAAAGCACAGAAGGAATCCATCCAGCCTATTCTATCCCTCTCTCTTAAATTACTCTTGGGTTCTTGGGTTCATGTCACACTACATGTAACCCCCAGCATTTGGCCTGGGCTTGCAAAATCCTACTAACTGTCCTGGCTTGAGACAATGCATACCCCTTTAACCTGTGACTATCCCTCTCTCCACTCACACTATCTGTATGTGTAAGGACTTGATTACCTGTAAAGACTCGCACTCCAACCATTATCTTGCAATTGTGTCTTTTCCTATATATTCCGTGTTTGTGAACCTACCTCTCCACTCACCTGATGAAGGATAAATAAACCTGTTGGACTTTAACCTGGTGTTGTGAAACTTCTTACTGTGCCCATCCCAGTCCAACGCCGGCACTTCCACATCATGGCTCTCTCTTAAAGAACAGTCCAATAATTCCCACTCCCTGCTCTTTCCCATAACCTGCAAACGTTTCACTTTTTGGAAGTAACGTTTGGATTTTCTGCCATCTTCCTTTTTAGTCAATGCATACCAGAGCACAACGATTTGCTACAAAACAAAATTTTAACTCTCCCCCTGGATTTTTGCAATTTATTTAAAATCTGTGTTCTCTGGTTACTGACCTTCCTGCCAGTGGAAGGTTTCACCCTATGTACTCTATCAAAATAATTTTGAACGCCTTTATTAAATCTCCCCTTGACTATTTTTACTGTAAATTGAACAATCCCAGCTTCCCTAGTCTCTCCTGGCGATGTGGCCAGAATTCTCCGGCTGTTCATACCGGCAGGATCGTCTGGTTCCCGCCAACTGTGCACCCTCGCTGCAGGTTTCCCAGTGGCATGGGGCGCAGTCAATGGAAAATTCCACTGACAGCAGTGGCAGCACTGTGGCGCATCCACCTCCCGCCGTGATAAACACACAGTGCGGGGAAGCCAGGGAATCCCCCCCCCCCATCCCACTGTGAGGAGTAAATGTGAGCTAACCATCCAGCTGGAAATTGATCCGATGGGGTTGAATGCCTGTTTTACGCTCCACCCGAGTTTGCTCTAAAAAGTGCAAGGTAGGAGCAACTTTTAAGTTTAAGTTTAATTATTAGTGTCACAAGTAAGGCTTACATTAACACTGCAATGAAATTACTGTGAGATTCCCCTAGTCGCCACACTCCGGCGCCTGTTTGGGTCAATGCACCTAACCAGCACGTCTTTCAGACTGTGGGAGGAAACTGGAGCACCCGGAGGAAACCCACGCAGACACTGGGAGAATGTCCAAACTCCACACAGACAGTGACCCAAGCCAGGAATTGAACCCGGGTCCCTGGCGCTGTGAGGCAGCTGTGCGAAACACCATGCTGCTCCTTCTAATTAATTATATCCAATCAATTTCCTGCTGAGTGGGTCAGACTAAAATTAGCCCCATGATCTCAGCAACATTGTGACTCCACACTCTGGGCCCTATTTTACCATTGCGTCGCGCCCGAAACGTGATAAAGGCGGGTGTGAGGCCATTAACGCGATCTGCGCCCGCGTCCACGCAGATGGCCACTTCACTGAGACCTGGGAATGGCTGCGATCCGATTCGCGCCCAAAACGGGCGCAATGGTGATTTAAATGCATTTGCGTGCATTTAATCATTCTCTGGTTGGGGGGGGGAGGGGAGTGAGGCCAGATCATTCTCTTGGGGGGGGTGGTGGGGGAAATGAGGCCAGATCGTTGTCTGGTTGAGGGGGGGAGGAGGAGGAGGCGGGTCAGATGTATCTCTGGTGGGGGGGGGCGGGGGGGGAGGCACGATCGTTGTCTGGTGGCGATCATTGTCTGGTTGAGGGGTGGGGGGGAGGGAGGTGGGCCAGATCATTCTCTGGTGAGAGGGTGGGGAGGGAGGAGGAGGCGGGTCAGATGTTCCTCTGTGGTGGGGGGGGGGGGGAGGCGAGTGAGGCCAGATCATTCTCTGGGGGGGAGGGGAGGAGGGAGGTGGGTAAGGTGTATCTCTGGTGGGGGATGGGGGGGGAGCCCAATCGCTCACTGGGGCAGATGGATCTCTGGTGGGGGGGGAGGAGGGGCAGGGGGGTCCGCTGCCACTCTGTGGGCAATCGGTAGGGGGGAAGGTGGCAGGGGGGCGCAATCGATCTGGGTAGCGGGGGGGGGGGGGTGGTGGGTGGATAAGGGAGACAGTGATGTCTGTGGGGACCATCGCTCCTGGAGCGATGACACGGGCGCGCTTTTTCAATTTTTTTTCTAACTGCGCATGCGCAGTTCAGAGCTCCGATCGTTTTGGGCACGCTAAGCCCCGCCCACAGTGCGATTCAGACCCGCGATTTTTTTTTCAGGCTAAGTGCTAATGGGGGCGCCTGAAAGGAGATTTCCAAGTCGGATCTGAATTGCACCCAGATTCAGCATTTAGAATGAAAATGGTAAAATCAGGCCCTCTGACTGCTAGACTCAAGTTGTGGCTGAGTGCTGCTCAGGAAGCTCGACACCACCCATGACAAAGCAGCCTGCTTGATAAATCCTTCATCCACCAACCTAAACATTCACTCCCTCCACCACCAGCAGTGTGTGCAGCAATTCACCAGCATCTTCCAAACCCACAACCGCTATCTACCACTTGGAAAGACAAGGGCAGTGGATGGATGGGATCACCACCGCTTGCAAACTCCCTTCCAAGTTACACATCATCCTGACTTTGGAACTATGTTGCCGTTCCTTCACTGTTGTTGAGCCAGAGTCCTGGAATTCCCTTCCAAACAGCTCTGGGTGCACCTACACCATATGAACTCTAGTTCAAGAAGGTGGCTCACCACCTTCTCAAGGGCAGTTAGGGAGGGGCAACAAATGTGGGCCTTGACAGCGACTTCCACAGCCCACAAAAGAATAAAAAGAAGTAGATATGTTCTATTCTGTATCAGAATGAAAGAAATTATTTATTTATAGTTTGTAGACCTCCCCTCTTCCACTTTAAAGTAAAGTTTATTTATTTAAAGTTTATTTATTCATCACAAGTAAGGCTTACATTAACACTGCAATGAAGTTACTGCGAAATTCCCCTAGTCGCCACAGTCCACGCCTGTTCGGGTCAATGCACCCTAACCAGCACGTCTTTCAGACTGTGGGAGGAAACCGGGGCACCTGGAGGAAACCCACACAGACATGGGGAGAACGTGCAGACTCCACACAGACAGTGGCCCAAGCCAGGAATCGATCCCAGATCCCTGGCACTGTGAGGCAGCAGTGCTAACCACTGTGCTACCGTGCCGCCCACAAGATAATCCATAGACTCAGCATTACACATTTAACCATTACTCATTCTGTTCCAGGATGGTAGCTGGAAAGGCAGAGCCTGCTATGCCGGGGAGGTTGTACGTACACCCGGATTCACCAGCAACAGGAGCACATTGGATGCGGCAACTCGTCTCCTTCCAGAAGCTGAAGCTGACCAACAATCACCTGGATCCATTTGGACACGTGAGTGAGCAAACAGACAAAGATGTTTAATGCTCACTAATTATTATTCAATGTTGACACCCAGGATCAAATGGAAACTTTGGCTCCAGTCCAGGGGGATGCAACTGTCAATATCAGCTGCTGTGTTCACCAGTGGTTTGCCCTGTTGTCAATCAGGCTGCTAAGAGGTTGATTGGCCAAATAAGGGCGGCACAGTGGCACAGTGGTTAGCACTGCTGCCTCACAGCGCCAGGGACCCGGGTTGAATTCCCGGCTTGGGTCACTGTCTGTGTGGGGTTTGCACGTCCTCCCCGTGTCTGCGTGGGTTTCCTCCGGGTGCTCCAGTTTCCTCCCACAGTCCAAAGATGTGTAGGTTCGGTTGATTGGTCATGTTAAATTGACTCTAGTGTCGGGAGACTAGCCAGGGGAAATGCATGGGGTTATGGGGATAGGGTCTGGGTGGGATTGTGGTCAGCGCAGACTCGATGGGCTGAATGGCCTCCTTCTGCACTGTAGGATTCTATGATTCTAAGCTCATGGGATGAGAGCAGAAACCAGTTCCCGTGCAGAGCTGGGTGTCAGCTTTGTCCATGCGCTGATTAAAGTAATGATTTTAACTTACAAATTATCGATAACCTTGAACAAAAGAAATACTTGCATTTATAAACTACCTTTCAACACCTCAGAACATCCTAGTGTTTTACAACCAATGGAGCCATTTTGAAGTATTGCCACTGCTGCAACATTGGGAAATATTGCAGACAATTTCCACTGAGCAAAATCACAAAAACCACATGATAATGACCAGATAATCTGTTTCAGTGATGTTGGGTGAGGGATAACTATTAGCCCCAGGACGCTGGTGGACTTCCCTGAACCTCTTCAGAATAGTCCCATGGGATCATTTACATTCACCTGAGAGGATGGATGGAGCGTTGGTTTACTAATGTCCTTTAGGGAAGGAAATCTGCCGTTCTTACCTGGTCTGGCCTACATGTGACTCCAGAGCCACAGCAATGTGGTTGACTCTCAACTGCCCTCCAAGGGCAACCAGGGATGGGCAATAAATGTTCACCCAGCCAGCAATGCCCATGTCCCACGAATGAATAAAAACGAAATCTCATCCAAAATTTGGCACTTCAGATGGTGAAATGCTCCGACTCTACTGGGAGGGTCAGTCTAGATTTTGTGCGCAAGTCTCTGGAATGGCACTTAAACCCATAATGTTCTGTTTCAGTGGTGAACCACTGAGTCAAGGCGCGTACTCTAGGCAAGAGACTGTTAATCTACAACAACAACTTGGATTTATAAAGGGCCTTTAATAAAGAACAAAGAACAAATAAAAGTACAGCACAGGAACAGGCCCTTCACCCCTCTGATGCCCTAACTAAACTAAAAAAAACCTTCTGCCCTTACTCGGTCCCTATCCCTCTATTCATGCACCCATCCAGATGCCTTTTAAATGTTGCTAATGTGCCTGCTTCCACCACCTCCTCTGGCAGCACGTTCCAGGCACCCACCACTCTCTGCATGAAAAACTTCCTCCGCACATCTCCCTTAAACTTTCCCCCTCTCACCTTGAACTTGTGCCCCCTTGTAATTGACTCTTCCACCCAGGGAAAAAATCTCTGACTATCCACCCTGTCTATGCCTCTGATAATTTTGTAGACCCATTATTGTATATATTATTAATTGCCCATTCAATGCATTACAGAGGGTCAGGGCTCAGAATTACTGTAGCAGGCACCCTTCAACAATGTGATAATCGTTAGCACTATGCCACGCAATTTCTCCAGGTCAGAAAGGAAACTATTTAATCTGTTCGAGTCTCATTCCTGCATTTAGTAAATTATTAAGACCTTAGAAGTTGCAAATTGTTTCGCTGGGTTATTTTCACAGGATAGGAACACAAGAGTAGGCCATTCAGCCCATCAAACCTACTCCACCATTCAATACAATCATGGTTGATCACCTACTTCAATGCCTCCCCCCCACCCCTGCGCGCGCGCGCACACACACACGCACGCACGCGCACACACACGCATGCACGCATACACAATCCCAATATCTTGCTGTAAAATGTCCCAAACCACTTCATAGCAGGGTTATCAAACAAATTTGGTATTGAACCAATTAAATAAATATTAAGCCAGAGAGCCTAAGGTGCAGCATAATGAAGGAAAGAGAGAAAGACAGTTGGAGAGATGTCGGGAGTGCTTGGCAGCTGAAGGCCCAGATTCCAATGGTGGAGAAATGAAAATCGGGAAAACTCAAGAGTTCAAGAAGGGCAGACATTGCAGTCAGTCATAGGGCTGATAGGGAATATGAGATCACGGAGGAATTGGTAAACAAAGATGAGAATTTTGAAATTAAGGTGTTGCTTAACTGGGAGCAAATATAGGTCAGCGATACTGGAGAGGTGGGTGAGCCGGACTTGGTGTGAGGTAGGATATATTCTGCAGTGTTTTAGACAGCCTTGAGTTTGTGGAGGGTGGGACAGAGTTGTCCAAGAGTGCATTGAAATAGTCAGGACTTGTGGAATTAAGTTGTATTTTTTCAGAATGTATAGATCAGACCTAAAGCCCATTACTGTAAGTCCTGGGTCACACTGATGGCTTTGTGCATCTCTCCAATTTCCACTCTACTAATGACTTCTAAACTCTCCATTCTGAATAAGTCAAAGATGGAAAACTCATTCTGGGTCAGCTGTTTTATGCCTGGATTGCATCATCAAACTAATGTCCATTAGGGAAGGAAATCTGCCGTCCGTACCTGCTGTGGCCTACATGTGACTCCAGAGCCACAGCAATGTGATTGCCTCTGAAATGGCCTAGCAAGCCACTCAATTCAAGGGCAATTAGGGATGGGTAATAAGTGTTGGCCCAGTCAGCGACGCTCACATCCCATGAACGAATAAAAAAAATCCAGCATTGTGACTTCCTGAAATAGGCACATTTAAAGGATTATAATCATAAATGCATCATGTTATAACACGAAGATAAAAGCAAAATACTGTGAATGCTGGAATCTGAAACAAAACCAGAAAATGCTGGAAAATCTCAGCAGGTCTGACAGCATCTGTGGAGAGAGAATAGAGCCAACGTTTCGAGTCTGGATGACCCTTCATGACAAAGAGTCATCCAGATTTAAACATTGGCCGAAACCCCACCGGGTGGGTTAGGTTCCCAGAACAGAAATCTCCGTTGGCCTCGGGTGGGATTTTAGGATCTAGCCCGAGGAAGGCTGGAAAATCCCGCCTGTTGGTTCTATTCTCACTCCACAGATGCTGTCAGATCTGCTACGATTTTCCAGCATTTTCTGCTTTTGTTATGTTCTAACTCTAGTTTTCCATTGCTGCCGGCAAAAATAATTTCTGAGAGTATTCAACATTCAGCATTGACTGTTTGTTCAGTATCGATTGGAACAGACTCCATATGAATAGGAGTCTCAGCGGATAAGTGAATTGCTCAAGCAAATCTGTAATATACGGACAAATGAATCATTAAATTATACTGCGTAATATTGGTTAAAAAGGCATTTTGTGTGTTTGAATGAAATTCCTTTGTCTTATATACCAATGATACATTAGGCTATTTATGTGAAATTGTAAAAGCTTTTGTTAAAATTGAGACCAAAGGAATTTTAAAATGCATGCTTGAAGTATTTGCAAATTGATATTGCACAGTGCCTTTTCAAAGTGACAGATTTAAAGGGTAATTCTATGATCTCGTGCTTGTAGGGATCATGGATTGGAGATGGGGCTACAACAGTACAGAAAAAAAAGCAGAATTTAAATCGATATGACATAGTTCAAATCCTTAGTAAATCACACAGACCTTCACGGGCAGTGATTTACATCTGAAACAGAAACACTGCTGTTGTGTCGAGAAATGTGTCAGTTTTGCACTCAGCGAGGTCCCACAAACAGAAATGAGAAAAATAATCAGTTGATTTGTTTTGGTGGCGTTGGATAAATGATGGCAAGAGCATCAGCAAAGGTCTCTGCGCGTCTTGTGATAGTATCATGAGGTGTTTTAAAGCAATTGGAACAGATACATACTCTCTTAGCACATCACTAACATAACAGCCTAATTTATGGTCACAAGACTGAGTAGAACCTGAACTTTCTAACTATGAGTTGAGTTGAGAGAGCTACCACTGAGATAAGCTGATAGCAAGCCTGAGGCATGGTAGCATAATAGTTATGTTACTAGGCTAGCAATCCTGACGCTTAGACTAATGATTTATGAAATTGAACTCTAAATCTCGCCAAAACAACTGGAGATTTTAAATTCAGTTAATTAAATACACAAAATTCTCCCAATCTCTGCTTCCTGCAAAATAGAGGAATTACTTCAAAATACATCCAAATGTTGGTGATGCATGGCAGAATATCAAAGATAAATCAAAATACAGGACTTCTGTTCTTTCAGAAATGTAGGTGAATGATGAACACAGAGCGATAAAGATTCTAGTCCATAAAATAAACTTCATCTTTTCATTTTAATTCCAGTCAACATTACATAAACAGTGATTCAAATTTTAGGATTTACACTCTACCCTCATAGGCTTGGGTGTAAGTTTAAGATGAGAGGGGAGAGATACAAAAAGGTCCAGAGGGGCAATTGTTTTACACAGAGGGTGGTGTCTGGAACAAGCTGCCAGACATAGTAATAAAAGCGGGTACAATTTTGTCTTTTAAAAAGCATTTAGACAGTTACATGGGTAACATTGATATGGAGGGATATGGGCCAAACGCGGGCAATTGGGACTAGCTTAATGGTAAAACTGGGCGGCATGGGCAAGTTGGGCCGAAGGGCCTGTTTTCATGCTGTACACCTCTTTGACTCTATGACTCACTGAATGCCTCTTCTGATGAACAAAAACTAAAATGAAGTATCTGCTCTCCAGCAAACCATATCTCCATAAACATGCTGACAGAGTGGACTTTGGCGTGATAAAATGGGGAAAGAGTAGAGATTGGGATTAATAGCACAGGTGTGATGGAATGAATGGCCTCCTTCTATGCAGGATCATTCTGTGAAAGCATCAGCTGGCAATTTATTCAGATGCTGCGTTCAGTGCACGAGGAATGAAAACCATCACCGGGTGGGAAATGCCACAGTAAAGTCTCAGAACAATGCCGCCAGACCAGCCTATTCCAACACAAAGACAAAATACTGGGATGTGGATGCTGGGAATTTGAAATAAAAGTTATTCCATTGCTCTCCTGTCTGGCTTTCCATCTTCAAAAACCTGAACCCATCCAAAACTCTGAGAGACACCAGCAGGGTACGAAGAGAAAGTAATTGCACCTTTTTTTAAACTACTGTGGTTAATCAACCGTAAAAAATTGGAAAAGTTTCACCAGAGAAACTTGCTTTTCCCCATTACATGGGCAAAGAGCAGTCTGACACAAGGGAGCCCTGAAGTGCCTGTCCCATTGTATTTTCTCAAATTCGTGCTCATTAGGTCTTTGGTTTGAAAAGCGCAGGCTTAATCTCATTGTCAGAATCACTTGCCCCATTTCCAAATGATAAGAAAGGGATTTGGGACGGAAGAAGACAGCAGACATCACTCTGTCATCCAGACAGACCTCATTGTGACAAAAATAGTGATTGATACAAGAGCATGCTCTTTTATCCATTAAACTTACTCGCGCTTGCTAAATGCCTGTGATGTGCACAGTTAATGGCTCTGGTTACTGGCTTGTAGGGTCACATGTACGAAGCTTGGTTGTTTAAACCCACAGTTTTTAGCAACACTAAAAACAAACCATTACTGGATGTGTTTTAAATAAAAGCAATTGTCAGAATTTCAATTTATCGGTGACCAAACTGCTGATTATGCTACAGTGCCAATGTGGAGGGCAGATTGGAAAAGTTCACCAGGCCTTAATGTGCCCTTTTTTCTGTGAAATGAGTTAATGTCTGCATAAAAATGGTGCATTTATCATTATTTGTAGCAAGTTAAACACTTGTATGGAAATTTGACCGATTGAGTGTTGTCTTTTTGAATGTCAACACGGTGGCACAGTGGTTAGCACTGCTGCCTCACAGCACCAGGGACGCGGGTTCAATTCCCGGCTTGGGTCACTGTCTGTGTCGAGTTTGTACATTCTCTCAGTGTCTGTGTGGGGATGCTCTGGTTTCCTCCCACAGTCCAAAGATGTGCGCGTTAGGTGGATTGGTCATGCTAAATTGACCCTAGTGTCAGGGGGATTAGCAGGGTAAATATGAGGTTATGGGGATAGGGCCTGGGTGGGATTGTGGTTGGTGCAGATTCAATGGGCCGAGTGGCCTCCTTCTCAATGTCGGGATTCTATGATGTGGTGCTTTTATACAATAACTTAGATTCATACATTGCCTTTCAAGCTGCCTTGTAGGAGCAGAGATGGACTGTGACCAGGAAATAAATTAAGATTTTTTAAGGAAATTTGACAATGGACAGTGAGGTATTGGAATGAAGAGGTTTCGGGAGAAATTCCAGATACAAGACCATTTGTGGGTGAATGTTCTACTAATCTTTGTAAAGTGGAGGGAAGAGAGGTCATGTGAACACCAGAATAACAACAGCAACAGTTTGTACCGTTAATGTAGTAAAACATCCCAAGATGCTTCAGATGAATGTTATCAGAAAAAATGTGACACCAAGTCAAGTAGGGAGATTTAAGGATAAGTGGCCTGGTCAAAGATGATGTAGGCTAAAGGATGATTAGGGTTTCAGCAACAATTGGGTTGAGTCAGGAAAGTAGACCGATGATATTACAAGGTGGAAGTAGGTATTCTTGGAGGTGGACAGAATATAGGGTCATAACCTGTTACTTAGGATCAAATAACATGGTGAGGTTGCAAGTAAGTCTGGATTAGTCTTTAAGGGGACCAGAATGAAAAGCAGGTAGCTTGCTGAGATGTAAGATTGAAGACTTTTATAGAAAAAGAGTGGAGCAAGGCTGTAGAGCATGGATAGATGAAGCCAGGAGAAGTAATCAGGAACAGGAATGTTGTGGTGCTACTGCAGAGTGTAAGATCGAGGTTTGTCATACTGGAATTTATGTAGGATGGGAAAAGGAAGGCTGGCAAAGGAGAACATTGGAAAAATCAAGGCACTTAGAAAATTGACTGAGATTGTGAGTTGCTCTATGAAAGCCCACCTACAGACTCCAGTTCTTGGAAATTCAAGGGTTCGAGAAGATCCAATGAAGACTCCCAGGGTCGCTCCCTACCAACTGTTTCTCATAGCTGCCCAATTCTGGTGGTCTTTCCTGCTGGTGGGACAGACAGGAATATTGGCTGAAAGATAAACACCAAAAACGTCCGACCTGGGACTCTCCAGTGCCGCTGCAGTGAATGGAGTTTTGGCTGAGCACCAAATTCTCCATTCTCACTGACAGCAGGGTGACCACGCAGGAGATCAGAGAATCCTGCCCATGATTCTGTAAGTAGTGTTGTTTCACTAGTCTGTGAGACAGCTCTCCCACATTGGGTTAGTGAGGTGAGTATATTGTTGATTGAGCTAAATTATCTTTGTCATATTCTGTAATTTCAAAATACAGAGGGCCCCAGACAGGCTGAGCAATGGCAAAATTGGTGGAGGCATTTTACCCAGTACGCCAACGCTGCAGCTCTTGTGAGTAAAGATAACAAAGACCAAGTCAGCACTACAAGTGGGGTGGCACGGTGGCACAATGGTTAGCACTGCTGCCTCACAGTGCCAGGGGCCTGGGTTTGATTCCCAGCTTGAGTCACTGTCTGTGCTGAGTCTGCACATTCTCCCCATGTCTGCGAGGGTTTCCTCCGGGTGCTCTGGTTTCCTCTCACAGTCCGAAAGACGTGCTGGTTAGGTGCATTGGCCGTGCTAAATTCTCCCTCAGTGTACCCGAATAGGCACTGGAGTGTAGCGACTAGGGGATTTTCACAATAACTTCATTGCAGTGTTAATGTAAGCCTACTTGTGACACTAATAAATAAACTTTGAAAAACAAGGATGTAATTGGAACTTTTAACATATACTTCAGTCTCCGTAAAACTATTGTGATAGAGAGGGAAAAATGTAATCAACGCAGCCAAAAACAGGGTGAAGGGATCAACTCATTTATCAACAAGTTGTGCTGCCTGGCTAACAATTGTGTAGAACATGAAAAGGTGACCTAATCAGAAATAAAATAGTCATTGGTGCTTTAGATGTAAACCTCTCTGACTTTTTACAATCTTTTTAAAGAAGATTTAACTTCAAGTAAAGCTGTACAATTGGCCAGACAGGCCAAAGAGCGGAGACTGAATAAAGGGCCAGAATTCTCCGACCGTTCACACCGGCAGCTTTCTTTGGTCCCGCCAGCGACGCACCTCCTGTCGCTGGTTTCCCAGCAGCATGGCCTCAGTGGAAATTCACATTGACAACAACAGGACCAGAAGATTGCACTGCTAGTGAGCGGCATGCTGCCTCCCGCCACTGAGAAAAATGCTGAGGGGAGGCCAGAGAATCTCAGCCAAAGTCTTTCTAAGAAATGCAAGGGAAATCCTGCAGGAACAGCTCGCCGAAGTCATTCATAGAATCATAGAAACCCTACAGTGCAGAAGGAGGCCATTCGGGTCCATCGAGTCTGCACCGACCACAATCCCACCCAGGCCCTACCCCCACATATTTACCCACTAATCCCTCTAACCTACGCATCCCAGGACTCTAAGGGGCAATTTTTAACCTGGCCAATCAACCTAACCCGCACATCTTTGGACTGTGGGAGGAAACCGGAGCACCCGGAGTAAACCCACGCAGACACGAGGAGAATGTGCAAACTCCACACAGACAGTGACCCGAGCCGGGAATCGAACCCGGGACCCTGGAACTGTGAAGCAGCAGTGCTAACCACTGTGCTACCGTGCTGCCCGTTTGTGGGTTGTAATATTGAACATGTAGCAAGGCAGCAACTGGGGAAGAGCTCTGAAAAGGTGCACCCACCATTTCCAATGTCCACACAGTGGCAGAAAGAAATTGCATGGGTGGGAAGAATACCCTGCCTGCATTGTACAGTGCCATGGCTGCAGCAAAATAGACCATTTTACAGCGGTCTGCCTTTGCAGGAATTTGATTTGATTCATTATTGTCACATGTATTAACATAGTGAAAAGTATTGTTTCTTGCGCGCTATACAGACAAAGCATACCATTCAAAGAGAAGGAAAGGAGAGAGTGCAGAATGTAGTGTTACAGTCATAGAAATCATTAGTGGTTGTGTGAATACTGCAGCAAACAGAGGAAATCTGCAACAATTTTTCAATTTAAAAAAATTCTGTTGATCATGGGAGATTTTTGTACCCATTAACTTGGAGAATGTCAGTAGTGGAGATTGGGACGTTTGAACAATAGCAGTCCTGAGTTAAGCATTTCCAGCTAGTGACACATTAAAATGCAAAGACATCCAGATCCTGTAGTCAGGTCCCAAAATGGGACCACACTATATAGTGTATTATGAATTTAAACAGTGTTGTCTTCTGGTAACACATTGCAATGCACAACAGTCGCTAAATTTTCAACATGGGAGCCTGCATTTGGTCTCCTACTGGGAAGGCACAGAAGAAAAAGTCATAGCTAGGGTGTAGAGAAAAATCAACTTAATGCAAGGTAGGTCCATTCAAAGGTCTGATGGCAGCAGGGAAGAAGCTGTTCTTGAGTTGGTTGGTACGTGACCTCAGACTTTTGTATCTTTTTCCCGACGGAAGAAGGTGGAAGAGAAAATGTCTGGTGTGTGTGGGGGCCTTAATCATGCTGGCTGTTTTGCCGAGGCAGCGGGAAGTGTAGACAGAGTCAATGTATGGGAGGCTAGTTTGTGTAATGGTTTGGGCTGCATTCACAACCTTTTGTAGTTTCTTGCAGTCTTGGGCAGAGCTGGAGCCATACCAAACTGTGATACAACCAGAAAGAATGCTTTCTATGGTGCATCTGTAAAGGTTGGTGAGAGTTGTAGCTGACATTCCAGTTGTGTTTACAAGACAAAGAGAAATCTGTTAAAGGAACCTCCATTCAACCTCCATGATACCAGTTCCAAAACCTAATGGCTCAATTTGAATTAATCTGACACCACCTCAACAAGGCAGTGGAAAGAGAAATAGCATCAGTAGATGAGAACTTGGCCAAACTTGCAAAAAGTGCAGTCTTCACCAAACTTGCCGCCAGCAGTGCGGATCACTGGATCTGGAGTCAATACTTCTAACCACTTTCAGTACGCCTTTGAAATCTCTGCCATTTGGCATCATGTCTGCCCCAGAAATTCTCCAACAGATGATGCCCAACATACCGAAGGGCATGGAAGACATCGGGGGGAATTGTACCATTTTGAGTCTAAGTGCCGAATCTGGGCATCAAATAGATCTGCGCCTGGAATCCTCTTTGCAGCGTGTCCATACGTGTTTTGCCGGCCTGATCCGCGCTGTGGGCGGGGCTTAGCGCTGGCGGACCGATCGGAGCTCTGAACTGCGCATGTGCAGTTTGAAAAAAATCTGACAGCGCGCGCCCGGGCGCGAAAAAAACCCCAGAAAGCGGAGAGAGCGGCTCTCTGACGATCATCCTCTGGTTGGGGGGGTGGGGGGTGGTGTGACCAATCATCCCCTGCGGAGGAGGGGGGAGGAGAGGGGGTGTGACGTATCATCCTCTGGGGGTGGGGGGGGAGTGGAGGGGGTGTGACGTCTCATCCTCTGGTCGGGGGGGGTCAGCTGCCAGTCTGAGGCCGATCCCTCCTGCCGGAGTGGACGTGCAGCCATGCCATCCCACAAAACCTTCAGGATGAAGCCATTCCTCGCTAAGAAGATGAAGCAGAACCGGCCAATTCCACAGTGGATCCGCATGAAAACCGGCTACAAGATCAATACAAGTCCAAGAGGAGACACTGGAGAAGGACCAAGCTGGGCCTGTAAAGGGATACACAAACACTGGTACACTACCAGCCACAGATTACTCTTCCCTGTAGGGGCAACAGAGCGGGGGAGATGGCCGCACGTCCACTCCGGGAGGAGGGATCGGCCGCAGACAGGCAGCAGAACCCCCTCCCCGACCAGAGGATGAGACATCACACCCCCTCTCCTCCTCCCACCCCCCTCCCTCCCCGACCAGAGGATGACCTGGGTCAGAGAGCTGTTGGAGGCTCTGACCCCGCTCTTCGGAGGCTGCAGCAGCGATTTCGGACTTTTATTTTGCGTGTCGATTACAGCGTGGACGCGGATCGGGCCAGAAGACGGGAAAGTGGGATTTGGCGGTAGGGTTGGGCGCGCAGTTCATGAAGTCGATTTAAATGCATGCAAATGCATTTAAATCGTCAGGCTGCCCGATTCGGGCACGGGCCGGACCCGCGCCCGAATCGGGTGTCGGTAAAGGCGCGATCTGCTTGGAATTGGGTGCAGATCGCGGTATAGGCCCGATGCCCAACTTTACCGCGATTTCGCGCCCATTTTCGGGCGCGAAGGTTTGGTAAAATCGGGCCCAACATATGCTACATAGACAATGTTTTGATTCTTAATTCAATGAAAGAAGAACTTGACAAATGAATAAGAGACGTTTTACTAATTTGACATTTACTGGCTTAACATTTGATGATAAATGTGAGTTTTCTAGGCCCACAATAAAGTTCTTCGGTCATATATAAACAACTGGAATTACCGCAGATCCACAGAAAACGAGAACAATAAAGGAATTCCTGCCGAGGAATACAACATAACTATAAAGGTTTATGGGCATGGCCAACTTATTAGGCCAATTCTTACCTCACTTAGCCCAGATAAATGAACTCTTCAGACATGACCAGGCTTGGTGCTGGACTGAGCTTCAACAGCAATTATTTGAACAAATCAAAATGATGCTAACATCCTCAGAGATCCTAGCACACTACAATCCTGAACTTCCCGCACTTGGCAAAGCAGATGTATCTGCAACAGGCCAGGGAGCAGTGCTACGGGAATCGTAGCAGGCGAGACAGAAAACTCGGTGGACCATTTAAAGCTCCGTTGAGCTGGGGTGGGAATTTCCGATCTTGGAGCACACACGACCAGGGAATCCCATCCGTGATCTGCCGCTTCTGAGACGGTGACAGTGCTACTGTGCAATTAGTTGATTGGAAAATCTCTAGAGCAAAGTGGGTCAATTTATCCATTGACTGTCCCTACTTTTGGGAAAGCTCCACAATTACATTGGGTGGGGTAGCGACATAAAAAAGAAGAAAGATCTGCATCCAAAAGTGTTGTCTACAAGTTCAGGATATCCTAAAGCATTTTACATCTAATGAAGTACTTTTGAAGTGTAGTCACAGTTATAATTCAGGAAATTGTACAGTCGATTTGCACACAACATAGTCCCACAAAAATAATTATGGGGAGGCGATGGCCTAGTGGTATCATCGCTAGGCTAATAATCCAAAAACTCAGGTAATGTTCTGGGGACTGGGGTTCGAATCCCGCCATAGTAGATGGTGGAATTTGAATTCAGTAAAAAATATCTGGAATTAAGAATCTACTGATGACCATGAAACCATTGTCAATTGTTGGAAAAACCCATCTGGTTCACTAATGTCCTTTGGGGAAGGAAATCTGCCATCCTTACCCGGTGTGGCCTACATGTGACTCCAGAGCATAGCAATATGGTCGACTCTCAACTGAACTCCAAGGGCAACTAGGGATGGGCAATAAATGCTTGGCCAGCCAGCGACGCCTGTGTCCCACGAATGAATAATAAAAAAGCTATTTTGTTTTAATGATGTTGTTTGAGGGATAAATACTGATCACGACCCTCTTTCTTCAAAATAGTGCATGGGATTTTTTACAAGCACCTGAGAGAGCAGACAGGGCCTCGGTTTAACATTTAATTCAAAACCTCCTACATTGCAGCATTCCCTCTGTTGTGTCAGTCAGGGCTTTGTGCTCAAACCTCTGAGTGAGACTTGATTCCATGATCTTCTGATGCAGAGGCGTGAGTGCTAGCCACTGAAACTGAATGTTCCATAGTTTGAGACCACTCCCTGGAGAAATCACCAGCGGGAAAGCATGTCCTGTCACCCTAGGTGGAGAGTACATTAGGCTACATTTCCTTCAATAAAGCTATTAGAACTGTTGGAAGGCTAGATCAATAATAGAAATCATTCATATTTCAGAAATCTCCCACTGGAGCAAGGTGACTTCTTGCAAGCTGTGCCCAGCATACCTTCTAATTCTACCTTTTACTCTCATTCTATGCTTCTCAAACTTCATTCTAACTCTTTTAAACACTCTAACAATGCTATTTTTCTCTACACCCTAGCTATGACTGTAACACTACAATCTGCACTCTCTCGTTTCCTTCTCTATGAACGGTATGCTTTGTCTGTACAGCGCGCAAGAAACAATACTTTTCACTGTATGCTGATACATGTGACAATAATAAATCAAAAAATCAAATCTTTAATTTACTTTTTCTCCCAGTATTATGGGGCTCTGGGTGAGCAGAAATGGTCTTGAGCTCCTAACATTCCAAACATTCTTTCATCTGTTGTCCCTGTTGCTCTCTGGAAGAAATCAACAATAAAAATGGAAGTGACATTTTAACAGTTATTACTGTTACACAGGAGTGAACCTTAGACTTAATGTTCTACTTCTGATTCAGAAGGCGAAAGATTCGAGCCCCATTCTGGCCAAACTCACTCAGTAGATATTAGAACTTGGTCTCTAAAAAAAAATGTAATATCTAGTGCATGATGAGTTAGGAACTTCCCTAACAGACTAGTAATTAGAGTTCATGTGGATAAATTGTGCAAGGTAATAGTTTTCTATTACAGGTACCTAAAGCTTTGGTCACATCTCTCGTCAGCATAATGAAAGATTGTGGAATCTGATATCAATTGGGACAAACATGATATTGACCATATCTCTGTTTTGAACAGTACAAAGGGTAAAGGATGTGGGCTCATGCACACAAGGTTACTACTCAGATGTCAAAGACGTCAAGTGAATTTGGCGAGTGGGTGCAAGAAATTTCTCCGTGGGGCAGCACGGTGGTTAACACTGATGCCTCACAGTGTCAGGGACCTGGGTTCAATTCCCAGCTTGGGTCACTGTCTGTGTGGAGTTTGCACGTTCTCCCCGTGTCTGCGTGAGTTTCCTCCGGGTGCTCCGGTTTCCTCCCATAGTCCGAAAGACGCGCTGGTTAGGTGCATTGGCCGTGCTAAATCTCCCTCGGTGTACCCAAAACAGGCGCCGGAGTGTGGTGACGAGGGGATTTTCACAGTAACTTCATTGCAGTGTTAATGTATGCCTACTTGTGACATTAATAAATAAACTTTCAACAACAAACTTGCATTTCTCAGGATCAGGGCATCCCAATGCACCACACGATCAATAAAGTCCTTCTCTAGTGTCCTCACTGCTGTAATGTAGGAAATGTGCACAGCAAGATCCCACAAACAATAGTGACTGGATCAGCTGTTTTTACTATTGTTGAGTGATACATACTGGGCAGCACTCCCCTGCTCTTCTTCGAAATAATGCTACTGGATATTGTATATTTTATGTGTTCCCACCTGCGGTGGAAGACAGGGCTGTGGCTCAATATCTCAAACGAAAGGCTGACAGTGTAGCAATCCTTCAGTGCCGCACTGGGGATGTCAGTCGAGGTTTTGTACCCAGATCTCTGGAGAAGGACCTGAATCCACAGTTGTTTGACTCTGTGGTGACAATGGTACCACTGAGCCAGGCTGAGAGTGACAAATCTCAGGGTGGGCCACCTGAGGCAGTATCACATTGGTCAGTGTTGAAAAGGCCCAGAGTGGGAAGGAGAAGATCCTTAAACTGTATTTTTGAGAGTGGGAGGAAAAATCAGGTAGTATTACATGGTAAAGAGATATCAAAAGCAAATGAAAAAATTTAAAATGGTGAGTCTGTAAATGCATCCAAGAGAAATCTCAGTTGTCCTGTTGTTGGTGGACAGTGCAATGATTGCTGTGTAATGTGCCTTTTCGCGTGACACAGACTTCAGTACACCATTGTGAGGGACTAAGACCCCACCGTGTATCTTATTTTACATATAAAATATATAGAGATATGCCCATTGCTATCTCTGAAAATTCCACACTTGACAAAAAGGGGAGGGACTGGCGTAGTGGTATTGTCATTGGACCAATAATCCAGAGACCCAGGGTAAGGCTCTGGGGACTTGGGTTTGAATCCCATCACAGCAGATGGTGAAATTTGAATTTAGTAAAAATCTGGAATTAAAAGTCGAAACCATTGTCAACTGTCATAAAAACCCATCTGGTTCATTAATGCCCTTTAGGGAAGGAAATCTGTCATCTTTACCTGGTCTGGCCTACATGTAACTCCAAACCAAAGCAATGTGGTTGACTCTTACCTGCCCTGTGAAATGGTCTCGCAAGCCACTTAGTTCAAGGACTATTAGGGATGGGCAACAAATGCTGGCCCAGCCAGCGACATCCACATCCCATGATCAAACTAAGAAAAGACCTAAAATGGCTGAACCTATGTCTGTCTGTGACCCTGAACAAAATAAGATACCCTGCAGTATCGGAAAAATTTTAGTATCGTTATTCCTGAAGAGCAACCAAGTACCTGCTGTGGACTGCACAGACTAAATTCAGACAGCTATATAAAGGCCATCTGCTTTTCATAACTTAGACTGCCAACATGAATCTGCTCATCTGCTAAGACAAAGGCTCCACAACCTTCCTTTCAATTCTTAATGGTTGAGACATTTGCACTGGAGGGGGTGCAGAGGAGATTCACTAGGTTGATTCTGGAGTAAGAGAAGGTTGGCTTCTGAGGAGAGACTGAGTAGACTGGGGCTATACTCATTGGAATTCAGAAGAATGAGGGGAGATCTCATAGAAACATATAAGATTATGAAGGGAATAGATAAGATAGAAGCAGGGAAGTTGTTTCCACTGGCGGGTGAAACTAGAACTGGGGGCATGGCCTCAAACTAAGGGGGAGCAGATTTAGGACTGAGTTGAGGAGGAACTTCTTCACCCAAAGGGTTGTGAATCTGTGGAATTCCCTGCCCAACGAAGCAGTTGAGGCTACCTCACTGAATGTTTTTAAGGCAAGGATAAATTTTTGAACAGTAAAGGAATTAAAGGTTATGGTGAGCGCGCGGGTAAATGGAGCTGAGTCCACGAAAAGATCAGCCATGACCTTATTGAATAGCAGAGCAGGCTCGAGGGGCCAGATGGCCTACTCCTTCTCCTAGTTCTTACGTTCTTATGGGCCCCTGGTTTGTGAAACCAGTAATATTGCCTTGCTGAACTGCAAAGTCTCTATCTGCCTTTTTGCCATTTGACTAGCAACCTCACAGAAAAGGAGCTTGGACATCTGGCCCCAAATACACTGCTTCTGCTGGATATTTTGTACCATTGCCTACAAGACTGATTCACCTCTGCAATTCTCTCTCACTGTGTGAAGTCAACAGCGTAAGAGTTTTAACAACACCAGGTTAAAGTCCAACAGGTTTATTTGGTAGCAAGTACCATTAGCTTTCGGAGCGCTGCTCCTTCATCTGACGAAGGAGCAGCGCTCCGAAAGCTAATGGTATTTGCTACCAAATAAACCTGTTGGACTTTAACCTGGTGTTGTTAAAACTCTTACTGTGTTCACCCCAGTCCAACGCCGGCATCTCCACACCATGAAGTCAACAGCACCAGGAAATGAATTATCCAGCATTGGTTTTCAGCTTGCTAAACTCTCCAGAAGGAATCTCACTGGACTTTGATTCTGGGCTTTGGAACCCACATGAAACTATATTTCTTTTCTCTGTGATCTCTGCACTGTAAATCTTTCCTTTCTCTATCCCTCTCTTTTACTGTCTGAGTGTAATGGAGGCAATGTTGCAAACCCCCTCCCTGAGCTCAGCCTATCTTGAGTTTGCTTTGGGATTATTAATAGAAAATTGGATCACACAAAAACTGAGGAGTTGAGAAATACGCCACTGCTGATAAAGGGGGAAACAAATAAAAGACACCTTTCTGTTCACAGATAGGTGGCAAAAGGAGAAATTAGTGCTGCTTGAATTAACCCCCCCTCCTCCTGCCTTCACACCATCAAAATAGTGAGACCCAGTTTCCTGCCTCCAAAAGAGAAAACGCTGGAAAATCTCAGCAGGTTTGGTAGGGTCATCTGGACTCGAAACATCAGCTCTTTTCTCTCCTTACAGATGCTGCCAGACCCGCTGAGATTTTCCAGCATTTTCTCTTTTGGTTTCAGATTCCAGCATCTGCAGTAATTTGCTTTTATCCAGTTTCCTGCCTTCCTTCTCCACGTTACTGAGCTGTCATGGTACAGAATGAGTGAAAGGAGTTCTTTCACACACTGCACCGATCTGAGCAATAATTCATGAACATGTTCCTACTTATCTTGATAATTTATCATTCTAATAATTACTCTTTTTGCCTCCCTCTCCACAGATTATTTTGAATTCAATGCACAAATACCAACCGAGACTCCACATCGTAAAAGCAGATGAAAATAATGCGTTTGGTTCAAAAAACACAGCCTTTTCCACCCATGTATTCACAGAGACAACCTTCATTTCAGTCACATCATATCAGAATCACAAGGTAAGATACTTCTCGCCTCCTCTTAATGTTCCCCTTTTGAAACAATAGAGCCCTGTCACTGGCTCTTTCATCTAACCTCAGTGAAGAACGTTGTGGGAATTGTCCAGCTTCTAATAATGTTTGGGCTTCTGTTATCGGTAATTGAGAGATTGGATTGGGATCAAAATCCGAAGTGATCAAGAATGTGATCTGAACCACAAAGTCAAGGCTGAGGAGGTGGAGTGAGAAACAAGCAACATCAGATCAGAGCTGAATAAATAGGAGGAGGTGAAGCTCAGCACAAATAAATGTGAGTTAGTACGTTTTGGTTGGAAGAATGGGAAGGTCACTTAATACTTGGAAGGTGCAGGTTTAGTGGGGGTAGAGGAACAAGAGGTTCTCTGAGTATAAATACACCAATCACTAAAAGCTGCGCCATAGGTTAACAAGGTCATTAAAAAAAGCAAACTAATCATTAGGTTTCATTTCTAGAGGGGTAGAATTGAAAAGTAGGAAAGTTATGCTAAACCTGCATTGAACATTGATGATTAGACCTTAAACACTTAGAGTTGGGTTGGCACGGTGGTACAGTGGTTAGCACTGCTGCCTCACAGCACCAGGGACCTGGGTTCAATTCTAGCCTCGGGTGACTGACCGTCTGTGTGGAGTTTGTTCCCCGTGTCTGTGTGGGTTTTCTCCGGGTGCTCTGGTTTCCTCCCACAGTCCAAAGATGCGCAGGTTAGGTTGGCCATGCCAATTCATCCCCACTGTGATCGACTCATCCGCAGGTGTTTCTTGTGTGCACACCTTAGTGATTCCCTCAAATGTACTCCTTTATTATCCACCCACACAAGCATTTGTCTTGCTTCTTATCCGAGAGAGAGAGAGAAAGAGAGAGTAAGTATTCATTCACACATTATAGTATGTTGTGGGCGAGACAAAAAGAAGAAGAAACAAGAACTCTACTTAACTTCTTGGAAAGTATGAACTCTACTTGATAAAGACAACAGCTCCCCACCAGAGCTGCTCTGGTTGGCAGGGGGCTATGCTGATACAATACTGACATTGCTGCTTTGCACGACGCTATAGTTAAGAAAGCCCACCAATGCCTCGACTTTCTCAGGAGACTTAGGAAATTTGCCATGCCCACTACAACTCTCACCAACTTTTACAGATGCACCATTCTGCATTCTTTCTGGTTGTATCACAGCTTGGTATGGCTCCTGCTCTGCCCAAGACTGCAAGAAACTACAAAGCGTCGTGAATGAAGTCCAGTCCATCACTCAAGCTAGCCTCCCATCCATTGACTCTGTCTACACTTCCCTTGGAAAAGCAGCCAGTATAATCAAGGACCCCATGTACCCCGGACATTCTCTCTTCCACCTTCTTCTGTCAGGAAAAAGGTACAAAAGTCAGAGATCATATACCAACCGACTCAAACATAGCTTCTTCCCTGCTGCCATCAGACTTTTGAAAAGACATAACTTATATTAAATTGATCTTTTGCTACACCCTAGCTATGATTATAACACTTCATTCTGCATCCTCTCCTTTCCTTCTCTATGAACAGTATGTTTCATCTGTGTAATGCAGAAGAAACAATACTTTTAACTGTATACTAATACATGTGACAATAATAGGTCAAATCAAAGTCAAATCTGATACAGCAGTTTCATGTTGCAATGATGGCCAGAGTCTCTGACTGCAGTGAATGCCATAAGACATGGGAGCAGAATTAGGCCACTCAGCCCATTGGGTCTGCTCCGCCATTCAATCATGGCTGATATTTTTCTCATCCCCATGCTCCTGCCTTTACCCCATAATCCCTGATCCTCTTATTAATCAAGAACCTATCTATCTCTGTCTTAAATACACTCAATGACCCGGCCTCCACAGCCTTCTGCGGCAAAGAGTTCCACAGATTCACCATTCTCTGGCGAGGAAATTCCTCCTCAGCTCTGTTTTAAAGGATCGTCCCTTTAGTCTAAGGTTGTGCCCTCTGGTTCTAGTTTTTCCTACTAATGGAAACATCCTCTCCACGCCCACTCTATCCAGGCCTCGCAGTATCTTGTAAGTTTCAATAAGGTCCCCCCTCATCCTTCTAAACTCCAACGAGTACAGACTCAGAGTCCTCAACCGTTCCTCATACGACAAGCTCTTCATTTCAGGGATCATTCTTGTGAACCTCCTCTGAACCCTTTCCAAGGCCAATACATCCTTTCTTAGATATGGGGCCCAAAATAGCTCAGAATACTCCAAATAGGGTCTGACCAGAGCCTTATGCAGCCTCAGAAGTACGTCCCTGCTCTTGTAATCTAGCCCTCTCGAGCCTTATGTTGACCCTTTTGACATAACAAATGGTGTGAGGCAGGATGTATCATGGCCTCTGTGCCCTTCAATGTATTCTTTGCTGCCAAGCTTTCTAGGGCATTTGATGGAAATGTTGTTGGAATGTACATCCAATTCAGAACAGGTGGCGATATCTTCAATCTGAAGCTGCAGAAATCTTCAACTGCGATATCCGAGATGATAGTTTGGGAATTGCTGTTTATTGACTGTGCCCTTGTGTCAGGCTATGAGCTTGGCCTTCAAAGGATCATGGACTATTTTTCAAATGTGGCTGATGACTGTGGGCTAACCATCAGCTTAAGGAAGACCGAGATACTCCACCAATACCCCCCCCCCCCCCCACCCCCATTTCTGACTATATCCCATCTACTGTGACCATTAATGGCATCATTGCTGTAGGTAACCTCACCTTTATCAGAACTACAATCTACTGAAACGTTTGCATCGACAACAAGGTCGCAAATAGAATTGCCAGGGCAAGAGGAGGAAATGAGGTATCAAACTTACAACAAAACTTGCTGTGTATAAAGCTGTGATAATACTTACATTCCTATATACCTCTGGGAAGTGGACTACCTACTCCAGACATAGTTGGAGAGGTTCCATATGAAATGCATTTGGAACATTATGCGCATCAAATGGGAGAATGAAGTGCCTGACACTAAAGTATTTCAAAAAGCAGAAACGCCTGGAATCGAAGCACATCATCAGACTCAGCGAGGTAGACCGAGATTAAGGTTCAAGGACTACTTGAAGCTAAACCTCAGGAAATGTGACATGTTCACCATGGACTGGGAGAAAAATGCACAAGAAAGAACTACCTAGGGAGTGATCTCAAGTACGGCCAACTCCCGTTGTTTGCTGTTGATTCCGTTCCTGTGAAATCCCGCGAAGGGTGAAATCGTGAATGGTGAACTTGTGCATTTGCAGAGACAGTGAATGCACAGTAGGTGCTTTCCACGTGGGAAACACATAGGAAAGCGAGAGTTTAACAGTCTAACAGATTAACATGAGAGTTTAAATCGCAGGTGAGCAAAGTTTTGGGGACACGAACCGCGATTTGAATTACATACACATTCACGCAGGTAAATAAATTTACTATAGAGAGGGTCATGAATGATGGGAGTTGACTGTAGTGGCAACATTTCCGTCAAACAGCAAAGAATAAAGGCAGCGAAGGACAAATGGCAAGCTTGAAAAACTGGGCAGGCCCAACAAAATCAGACAATTCATTCTTGGCCACATTGTTGAAAGTCATGCAGGCCTGCAGCTGGGCTCCACAGCCTTGTTGGAATTCACAACAGATGCACGAATTGGCCATCTTCGATAGTGAAGGGAAACTGAGGATGATAGCACAGGAATGAGTCTGACCGGAGACTGGTCTGCACTCTGCACTCTAAACACCCCAAATACACCGAAACTTATGCTGTTTGGTTAAGAGAGTCAATCTCATAAAAGCAGATCTGGGACCTCTCTGGCTTTTTTTCCTGTAAGCCTAAGTTTGCGACTCTCCTATGTTTATTAATCTGTTTTGGTTTAAACTGGCTGCATTATTAATGCTGCAACTTTTGCCTCTTCACTTCACTCCCCTCCTTTAAGATGCTGCTTAAAACCTAGCTGTCTGACCAAGCATTTTGTTCATCAGCGATCATGTCTCTTTCTTAGCTTGGTATCAGTCTCTGTCTGACTAGATACCTGTGAAGCTTTTGGGATATTTAAATATGTTGAGGCAGTTCAGTGGTTAGCACTGCTGCCTCACAGCATCAGAGACCCAGGTTTGATTCCCAGCTTGGGTTACTGTCTGTGTGGAGTTTACACGTTCTCCCTGTGTCTGCGTGGGTTTCCTCCGGGTGCTCTGGTTTCCTCCCACAGTCCAAGGATGTGCGGGGTAGGTGGATTGGCCATGCTAAATTGTCCCTTAGTGTCAGGGGGACTAGCTAGAGTAAATGCATAGGGTTATGGGGGTAGGGCCTGGCTGGGATTGTGGTCAGTGCAGACTCGATGGGCCGAATGGCCTTCTCCAACATTGTAGGATTCTATGATTCTATGTTACAGGCACTTTATAAGTGAAAATTCCTGTTGCTTACCTGGCTGGTAGTGATTGACTGTGCACTGTGCAAACTGCACACGATTAACCATATGTGCTTGTGTGTTGATGGCACCTGGCTGTAAAGGAGTCAGTAAAATATTGGAACTTCCTGGCTTCTTGTCTTAGCCAATTGAAGAAGTGGATGTAGAGGTTGTGGTCAGTTATATGAAACTTGCATTTCACGACATAGGATTGATATAAAAATAGATTATTAAAAAATTATAGATTATTAAAAAGCATACAATAGCATCCATAGTATGGCTCCTGCTCTGCCCAAGACCGCAAGGAACTACAAAAGGTCGTGAACGTAGCCCATCACGCAAACCAGTCTCCCATCCATTGACTCTGTCTACACTTCCACTGCCTCGGCAAAGCAGCCAGCATAATTAAGGACCCCACGCACCCCGGACATTCTCTCTTCCACCTTCTTCCGTCAGGAAAAAGATACAAAAGTCTGAGGTCACGTACCAACCGACTCAAGAACAGCTTCTTCCCTGCTGCTGTCAGACTGTTGAATGGACCTACCTTGCATTAAGTTGATCTTTCTCTACACCCTAGCTATGACTGTGACACTACATTCTGCACCGTCTCATTTCCTTCTCTATGAACGGTATGTTTTGTCTATATAGCGTGCAAGAAACAATACTTTTCACTGTATGTTAATACATGTGACAACAATAAATCAAATCACAACAGACTCCTGTTTGAAAGCCAATATATCTAATAATTCACAACTTTAAAGGTTTCTTTTCTGATGACTTCACTACAGCAGAGACTAAACAATAATCAAATCATAAGAATTTATTCTGCTCTGCACTCTCAGGTAATTATCAAATATCCTGTCATACTGTTTAAAGATGAGCAGGCGTGTTCTCCCCAGTGCCCTGGACAATACTTACCCTGAACTAATATCACTAAAACAGATGATCTGCTCATTATCACATTGCTGTTTGTGGATGATTACTGTGCCCAAATTGATCACCTTTCTACAGCAAAGCAGTCAGCACCTCAAAAGTATTTAATTCACTGTAAACCCCCTGGGACATCCTGAGGTTCTAAAAGGCGTTATATAAATGGAAATCCTTTCCTTTTTTTCAATATCGTTTGGACAGGCTGATGGGGACAGCTAGTCTGAGTTCTAATACCTTTGCTTATATTTGAGTTAAATGCTGTGCCGGTGCAATAGGTAAAAAGGCAAAGTCGCCATAGTCCCAGATGAGCATAGGCCCACTGGTGGTGAGTTAACCCGTAACCACTACATCTCGGGCGAGGGACAAGGTTAAGAATGTGCGGCCTGCGTGAATAATCTCAGGAATTGAACCTGTGCTGTTGGCATTGCTCTGCATCACTGACCAGCTGTCCAGCCAACTGAGCTAAACTGACCCCCCCCATAGGCTCCAGGTGGATGGGTTTCATGCAATCAGTAGTGACACCAAAGGAACCTTGATGGATTCATTATGGTTGATGGCTGGAAGAACTAAGTCTTAACCAAGTCATAGAGTTCTGCAGCACAAAAAGAGGCCCTTCAGCCCATCTTCTGCACCTGCCATCAAGCATTCCAATTCTATTTTCCAGCATTTGGTCCGTAGCCTTGTATGCTACAGCATTTCAAATGCCCATCTAAATGCTTCCTAAATGTTGTGAGGGGCATTATAGGAAGGATGTGGAAGCATTGGAAAGGGTTCAGAGGAGATTTACCAGGATGTTGCCTGGTCTGGTGGGAAGGTCTTATGAGGAAAGGCTGAGGGACTTGAGGTTGTTTTTGTTAGAGAGAAGAAGGTCAAGAGGTGACTTAATAGAGGCATACAAGATGATCAGAGGATTAGATAGGGTGGATCATGAGAGCCTTTTTCCTCGGATGGTGATAGCTAGCACGAGGCGACATAGCTTTAAATTGAGGGGTGATAGATATAGGACAGATGTCAGAAGTAGGTTCTTCACTCAGAGAGTGGTAAAGGCATGGAATGTCCTGCCTGCAGCAGTAGTGGACTCGTCAACATTAAGGGCATTTAAATGGTCATTGGATAAACATATGGATGATATTGGAATAGTGTAGGTTAGATGGGCTTTAGATTGGTTTCACAGGTCGGTGCAACATCGAGGGCCGAAGGGCCTGTACTGCGCTGTAATGTTCTATGTTCTATGTTCCCGTCTCCACCACCCTTTCAGGCAGTGAGTTCCAGATTCCCATCACCCTCTTCCTAACTGCCACCCTAGTGAATCTGGTAAATTTATTTTGTGTTTGCTGTTGATTATGCAAGACCCAGCTTGGGTCTGACACAATTGAAAGTAACTAAATGTAACAAAGTTAAAAACTGTTCTCCCCGCCCCCACCGACATGGGAAAGCTCAGATTGGTGCCAGCGATAGTATTGTCCTGTCTTATACCATGGAAAACAAAGGACCATGAAGTGACACCATGTCAGTAGAATATGGGTGATAATAATACATCACTGAGATCAGTGAATAAGCTCCATTCAAACACAACCAAACCACCCAGGTGTGTCTACCTCCACTGTCCCTCTCACAGACAATTTCAATATCCAATCCAACATCCATAAAACAAACAGCTGGTTCCATTATCAAATGTGTCTAGTCCTTTTTATCATACACTGGAAACAAAGTGCTGACAGTGATTAGCTGAAGGGTCATTGTGTGGTACAAAATGTTACCCTAATTGTTTGTTAATTGGGGTCAGAGGACAATAGTTCACAGAGGCATCAGCAGGCGACAGTGTACAGACTGTTGCCCCCTGACACGAGGAGCTTAGACTGGTGCCAGCAATAGTACTGTCCTGTCTTACACAGGTAGAAAACATTTTCCTTTTGAACTTCTGACTCCTCTATGGGATAGTTGGGGGCAGGATAGGGGATGAATAGCAATGAACCTGTCTATCATAAAAAGCCAAAGCAACTGTGCAACACCTTTACAGAGCATCATTGAATTTCACTAAAATATTCCCAAACAATGTCACTCTTTATGAGTTGGATTTGGATTAATTGTCTACCGTCGCCAGTTTTTAAACTAGCAGCATTATTTGCTGATGTGCAACATGACAGTTCCAGTCAATACCAACTTGCATTTATATAGCACCTTTACTGTGTCAAAAACATTAATGCTCCACAAGAGCACTATGAGGCAAAGTTTGACACTGGGCTACTTAAGGAAACATTAGGACATGATCAGAAATTTGGTCAAAGAGGTGCTTTTTAAGATGTGGAGATGCCAGCGTTGGATTTTGCAAAATTCTACTAACTGTCCTGGCTTGAGACAATTCACACTTCTTTAACCTGTGATTAAACCTCTCTCCACTTACATTGTCTGTACCTGTAAAGACTCGCATTCCAACCATTATCTTACAATTGAGTCCTTGTCTATATAAGCTGTGTTTGTGAACCCACCTTTCCACTCACCTGATGAAGGAGCAGCGTTCCGAAAGCTCGTGATACCGAACAAACCTGTTGGACTTTAACCTGGAGACTTCTTACTGTACTTTTTAAGGAGAGAGGTAGAGAGGTGGAGGAATTTAGAGAGGGAATTCCTCATAGGGCCCCTGCAGCTGAAGGCGTACCTGCAGAGTGCTGAAAATTGGGGATACACAGGAAGGACACAATTGGAAGTGTATCTTGGAGGATTGTCCATGATTCACATCAGTGAACATGATCATGCCTCATGTACAACACCAATGCAATGAAAATGAATGTGCTGCTCTGACCAGTTCCCGGGGGGATTCCTTTCTGATAGCAGTAATGAAAAGTGAAGGTAAGACAACTGAGGAAGAGAAATAAAACAACAAAAATGCTGGAAATGTGAAGCATTCTGATAAACATCTGAAAATATTAAAAAGGTTAATGTTTCAAGAAAGTATGATGAGGAATTCATACCTGAAAAATTAATCCATCTTTATTAATTTGGAGACACTGACGGTCATATTGTGTATTTTCAACATTTCCTGCTCTTTTTCTTATATTCACTGCTCTCTTTGGCTCCAACTGAAAGGCAATTTACAGCGCATCCCTGCTAACAGAGAGGTACCCAGCATCATAGAGTTTTACAGCACAGAAAGAGGCTCTTCGGCCCATCATGTCTGCATCGGCCATCAAACACCCATCTATTCTAATCCCATTTTCCAGTACTTGGTCCATAGCTTTGTATGCTATGGTGTTTAAAGTGCTCATCTCCATGTTTCTTAAATGTTGTGAGGGTTCCTGCATCTATTACCCTTTCAAGGCAGTGAGTTCCAGATTCCAACCACCCTCTGGGTAAAAACATTTTTCGTCAAATCCCCTCTAAATCTCCTGCCCATTACCATAAATCCATGCCCCTTGGTTATTGACTCCTCTACTAAGGGAAAATGTTTAGTCCTAGCCACCCTATCTATGTCCTTCATAATTTTGTATACCTCAATCAGGTCTCCCTCAGCCTTCTCTGCTCTAAGGAGAACAACCCCAGCCTAACCAGCCTCTCTTATTGCTGAAACGCTCCAGCCCAGGCAACATCCTGGTGAATCTCCTCTGCACCCTTTCTAGCGCAATCATATCCCTCTTATAGCAACCAGAACTGCACACAGTACTCTAGTTGTGGCCTAAGAAGCTTTTTTTACAACTGCATCATAACCTCCCTGAGGCCAAGTTTGACACCGACATACTTAAGGAAACATTAGGACATGATCAAAAATTTGGTCAAAGAGGTACTTTTTAAGGAGAGAGGTGGAAGGATTTAGAGAGGGAATTCCTCATAGGGCCCATGCAGCTGAAGGCATGCCTGCAGAAAGCTGAAAATATTTTATACCTTGGTTAATAAAGGCAAGTATTCCACATGTCTTTTTAACCACCTTATCTACCTGTCCTACTGCCTTCAGGGATCTTTGGACATGCACCCCAGGATTCCTCCAATCCTACTATTCATCGAGTATTCCCTTGCCTTGTTAGTCCTCCGAAAGCGCATCAGCTCACACTTTTCAGGGTTAAATTCCATTTCCCTTGTTCTGCCCATCTCACCAGCCCATCTATACTGCCCTGCAATCTTAGGCTTTCCTTCTCACTTTTTACACACCACCAATTTTTGTGCCATCTGCAGACTTACTGATCAGACCTCCCACATTCCTGTTTAGATCATTAATGTATGCTACAAGCAGCAAGGGACCCAACATCGCTCCCTGCGGCACACCACTGGACACAAGCTTCCAGTCAAACAACCTCTGCCTGCTGTCACTAAGCCAATTTTGGATCCAATTTGCCAAATTGCCCTGGATCCCATGGGCCCTTACCTTTTTGATCAGTCTCCCATGCAGAACCTTGTCAAAAGCCTTACTGAAGTCCATGTAGACGACATCAACGGCATTGCCCTCATCTACATACCTAGTCACATCCTGGAAAAATTAATCAAACTTGTTAGACACGATTGCCCCTTGACAAAGCCACCCTTGATTAATCCTTGCCTCTCCAAGTGGAGATTAATTCTTGTCCTTCAAAATATTTTCCAATAATTTTCCTACCACTGATGTTAGACTCAATGGCCCGTAATTACCTAGCTTTTCCCTACTTCCCTTCTTGAATAATGGTACCACGTTAGCTGTCCTCGAGCATCTCACCTATGGCCAGAGAGGATTTGAAACATAACGTCAGAGCCCTTGCAATCTCCTCCCTTGCCTCACACAGCATTCTAGGATACATCTCATCTGGGCCTGGGGACTTATCCACCTTTGAGCCTGCTAAAACTGCTAACACATCCTCCATCTCAATGCTAATCTATTCAATTATATCACAGTCCTCCTCCCTGCTTTCTATACCGACATTGTCCTTCTCCATTGTGAACACAGATGAAAAATAGTCATTTATTTCCTAAACTATGTCTTTCAGCTTCACACACAGGTTGCCACTTTGGCCCTGTTCTTTCCCTGGTTACCTTCCTGCCCTTAATATACTTATAAAGCACCTTGGGATTTTCCTTCATTTTGACTGCCAGTGTTTTTTCATGCCCCTTCTTCACTCTCCTGCTTTCTTTTTTAGGTACCATTCCCTGCATTTTCTATACTCCTCGAAGGCATCCACAGTTTTCCGCCACAAGCCTTCCTTTTTTCCTTACCCAGTCCTGTATTTCCCTTGGTATTCAGGTTCAGCAATGCCTCCATTTTATAATTCTCCTCCTTGCTTTTAAATCCCTTCCTTTCTTAGAAATGTTCTTGAGCTCTACAACTTCTGCGACATCGCAATTCCTCCAATTCTAGCCACTTGCAAATTACTAATTTTAATTGCACCACCATTGGTGTCCATATCTTCAACTGTTGGGACCCTAAGCACTTGAATTCCTCCCCTAAATCTCCCTGTCTTTCTAACTCCCTCTGTTCCTGGAGGAACAGTTGAGGAACATAAAACGTCCATTTTTGACCACGCTTTTGGTCATCTGCCCTAATATCACCTTTTTTTGGGCTCAGTATTAAAGTTCATTGAATCATAGATTCCTACAGTACAGAAGGAGGCCATTTGGCCTATTGAGCCTACACCAACAAAAATCCCACCCTGTCCTTGTAACCCCACATATTTACCCTGCAAATCCCCCAAAACTAGGGTCAATTTAGCACGGCCAATCGACCTAACCCGCACATCTTTGGACTGTGGGAGGAAACCGGAGCACCCAGAGAAAACCCACGCAGACACGGAGAGAATGTGCAAACTCCACACTGACAGTGACCCAAGCTGGGAATTGAACTCAAGTCCCTGAAGCTGTGAGGCAGCAGTGCTAACCACTGTGCCACCATGCCACGCAACCACTATGCCATTTGATATCGCTCCTGTAAAACACCTTGAGTCATTTTGCCACGGTGATGGTCCAGTATAAATGCAGGTTGTAGTTTCTGATGAAAGGTCATTGACTTGAAACGTTAACTCTGTTTCTCTCTGCACAGGTGCTGCCTGACCTGCTGAGTATTTCCAACATTTTCTGTTTTTATTTTTACCTCTCCACTATAACCTTAATTTCTTTATTACCAAAAAAATCTATCAATCTCTATCTTAAATATAATGAATGGCTGAGCACTTTACAGCCCTGTGGAGTAGAGAATTCCAAAGTTCCATTACCCTTTGAGTGAAGAAATTTCTCATCTCGGTCCTAAAAAGCCAACCCCTTATTCAGACCCCTAGTTCTACACTCATAGAATCATAGAATCTACAGTGCAGAAGGAGGCAATTTGGCCCATCGAGCCTGCACCGACAATAATCACACTCAGGCCCTGTCCTATCCCCATAACCATACATATTTACCCTCCGAATCCCCCTGACATTAAGGGGCAATTTATCATGGCCAATCAACCCAACCCCGCACATCCTTGGATGGTGGGAGGAAACCGGAGCACTCCCCATGGGAAACATTTGCCTAGAATCTATCCAATCGAGCTTCTTAAGAATTTCATCAGTTTCAGTGAAATCACTCCTAATTTTTCTAAATCTGAGGGAACACAGGCCCAGTCTACTAAATCTTTGCTCAGAGGGTAATCACCTCATCCTAGGAATCAGTTTGATGAACAAATGGCAGCACGGTGTCACAATGGTTAGCACTACTGCCTCACAGCGCTTGGGACCCAGGTTTGATTCAAGCCTTGGGTGACTAAGCCTGTGTGGCATTTGCACGTTCTCCCCTTGTCTGTGTGGGTTTCCTCCGGGTGTTCGGGTTTCCTCCCACAGTCCAAAGGTGGATTGGCCATGCTACTTGCCCATTAGCGTCCAAAGATGTGTCGTTTGAGTGGATTAGCCATGGTAAATGTGCAGGGTTATGAGGATAGGGCGGAAGGGAGGGCCTGAGCAAGATGACCTTTCAGAGTGGTGCAAACTCGATGGGCTGAATAGCCTGCTTCTGCACTATAGGGATTCTATAGTTCTATGGTTTGACCTTTGTTGCATTCCCTTCAAGGCATGTAGTATTACAATAAATCATAGCAAATCTATCCAAATTATACTTTTAATAAATATGCTGGATTAGAAATTATGGCTCAGTAATGACAGAAATAAAACTCCAACCATCTTTATGACTAGTTCCTCTCCTGCCAAAAAAAAATTAAGATTAAATAATGCCCTCCAGCATTAACACCATCTTTTGGTTCCATTGAGAGTGTTTTCTATCATCGTAAAATAGCACCCCAACTGATCAGAAATAGGAAAATAATTTCTCAATTAAATTAACACCACAATGGAGTGTATTTTAATTTTGAATAAGATTGTTGTTAAAAGGAGAAATATAGCCAAACGTATTGGTATAGACATAGATAAATTGAGAGTTTACTAAACACTGTGATTATTGTGCTACTGTGATAGTCTTGGTGTCAAATGCAAAATGAGACCAGCCAGCATTGAATAATACCAGGGAATGTTCTTCATCAAGATTTTACATGTAATTATTTATTTCTCTCCAGAGATTAAATCTGGAAGCACCACTGCCGTTGGGAATTGAACATGCGCTATTGGAAAAACATTTCTGACTTAGAAATAGCTTTTATTATCCTTTCATTATCTTAACCCTTAATGTACTGAAAGTCATACACTAGCATTTGTGAAATATTTAACAGACTCTTCAATCAGCAGTCAGTCTTATGAAAGATTTTTGTCTACATGCATGTCTAGATATGTAAAACTTCCACTTGTCCTGTTCCACTGTCATAAAAACAAGATCTGCATTCACGTAGCACTTTTCACCAACACCAGAAATCTCAAAGTACTTTATGGCCAATTGAAGTGTAGTAATGTTGGAAACACAGCAGCCAATTTGCACACAACAAACTCCCAGCTGTCCCTTGATTCGAGGATGACATCTAATCAGGGTCACAGGTTTCTACCATGCGTCTTCATGAGACTGAACAGGCTGATTCTCGATCCACAGACGGGACAGGACATCCCATGAGGTAGTGGGATCCGGACAGTAGAATTTGCTTCCTTTTCTTTGCTTCTGTAATGAATTTAATCAGGCAATTGATGTGGGCCTGTTAGAATATGAACTTCCTGATTAAGGGCCAAATTGATGGGTCAATCAGGGAGCCTCTTACTTTGTACTTAACCAGGTCTGTCAGTTCCTCTGGGACTCCTAGTGTAGACTGCTAACTGAAAGCATTCTGTATGCTGTTGTCAGACTTGTAAATAAAAGGATTTTGGTGAAGGGACTTCTGCCTCTGAGGACTTTTTACACCGCCTTTACTCATTATTAGAACCATAGAATCCCTACAATGCAGAAAGAGGTTATTCAGCCCATCAAGTCTACACTGATTCTCCAAAGAGCATCCTCCCTCTGCCCTGTCCCCAGAGCCCCAAGTGTTTGCCATGTCTAATCCACCTAACTTACACATCCCTGGGCAATAAGGGGCAATTTAGCATGACCAAGCCACCTAACTTGCACATCTTTGGACCTTAAGGCATTGAGACTCAAAGTGTGATACAGCTTGATGGGTTGTTGTCATTCCGAACCAATGGTAGCTAGCTCTTCCTCGTCATTAAGGTCAATGCCTCCACACTTGAAGGAGAGCTTCAAAGTATCTTCAAAGTACTTTCTTTGTTATCCCCAGAATGTTGGCCATTTGAGAGTTGAGCGATCAGTTCCTCGTGGGCAGACAGATTTTGGTCATGTGTATAGTGTCCAGTCCATCGAAACTGATTTTGCTGGAGTTTGGTCGCAAGAAGGTGTGATGTCACAAGGGGCTGGGTGCTGGAGGGATGCTATTTCCAACACTCGACCCTCCATTTTCTAGATCATACCCACCCCTCATTCAACATGGCCGATGAGTCCAGCCAGGCCTAACTAGATGGCCACGGGAAGTCTGTCACATGACAGACTGATGAGGGATCAGTGCGAGCATGGATCAGCTGTGCAGTCTTACCAGACTGTATCAGCAGAGTGCTGAGTCCTGCTAAAAGAGGAAGCCTTGGGGTGAAAGCTAGGAAGGTGTCAGACTCCTGTGTGGGTTACTAGCTGTGTACAAATTCACTTTGTGGACAACAAACCTAATTTGGAATTTGACTAAGGACTGGATGAGAACTATCTCGGTAACTAGAACCTTTTCTGTTTTCATGACTATGAACTTGGCTATGTGCCTTCACATGGGTTCATTAATCAATTGTTTATTACTTGGACTTCTGGGTATCTATGTTGTATCTTGGAACCCCGGCTGTATTGTAGCCCAACCCCTTGCAAATTCACAAAGGATACTAGCATCTGTTTGACTGTTCTCCCATTAGACCTGGTGGATGTATTGCTGATGGAATTTTTTCAAAGTTCTTATTTAGTCACTGATACACAGTCCAGGTTTCACTATATTACAGAAGCAGGATGGGGACAACTTCTCTGTACATTCAAACTTTTGTTGTCTTGCGGAGAGGCTGCCAGTTTGTAGAAGTCCCACAACAGCAATGTGATGATGACCAGATAATCTGTCTTTGCGATATTGATTGAGGGATAGGCCAGGATACCAGGATCCTCAGAAGAGCACCCGGAGATCTTTTACATCAATCCAAGTAAGATGCTGAGGCAGTTTAACATCTTATCCAAATGAGGTCATCTCTGACCTTGGTTTTAACACTCATGCCCTGGAGTGGGACTGGAACTCGGAACATTTTCAATTCAGAGTCCAGACTGAGCTACAGATGACACGACATGAAAAGCAGGACTGCGACTTGTCACATTGTTCTGTTCCTAGTCTGCCTACCTGGGGATGGGGGATGAGTTTTGAAGGTGTTCCCCTGCAGTGTAACTGGGCTCTGTGACTGTACAAAAATCTTCAAAAATAAACTAATTTCCATACAGCAGTAGCTCTTCATGGGAAATCTTTCCTTTTAGGATCCCCTTTTTTAACACCAGGCACCAAGGATATATAAGCCTCCCTTGCTGCCGGGCTGATAATAGAGGAGTTACATTGGGTGATGCACTTGACCCAAAATTGGCCCGGAATTCTGATGGGCTGAACTGCCTATTCCCAGATTACCACACAGATTGTTATATTTTAATGACAGAAGCGCAAAGAAATTAAGGGCCACTGTACTTTTAATATCAATTGACTGCACATCACATTACAAATCCATTGTAGATAACAATATTAGTCACTTTAGTCACCACACTACCAGAAGGATGTGCAGGCTTTGGAGAGAGTGCAGAAATTGTTTACCTGGATGTTGCCTGGTATGGAGGGTATTAGCTATGAGGAGAGATTGAATAAACTGGGATTGTTCTCCCTGGAAAGACAGAGGCTGAGGGGCGACCTGATAGAAGTTTATAAAATGATGAGGGGTATGGATAAGGTGAACAGTTGGAAGCTTTTTCCCAGGGCAGAAATGACAATTACAAGGGGGCACAAGTTTAAGATAAGGGGGGAAAGGTTCAGTGGAAGTGTGCAGGGGAAGGTTTTTACACAGAGGGTGGTGGGGGCCTGGAACTCATTGCCAAGTGAAGTGGTTGAGGCAGTTACGTTAGCCACATTTAAGACTTATCTTGATAGGCATTTGAACAAACGGGAAATAGAGGGATATAAGCGGTTGGTTTAGATAGGTAAACGTGATTGGTGCAGGCTTGGAGGGCCGAAGGGCCTGTTCCTATTCTGTACTGTTCTTTGTTCTTTAATCTGTAAACCTATGTGTGATTATACCTATAGCAGAGAGTTTGGTAGTGTAACACTGAACAATATTCAACCAGTAAAGGATATGGGGTAAACCTTTTAGAACTAAGATGAGGAGACATTTCTTCTGCCAGAGAGTGGTGAACCTGTGAAATTCGCTACCATAGAAAGCAGTTGAGGCCAAAACATTGTGGTTGTCAAGAAGGAGTTAGATAAAGCTCTTGGGGTGAAGGAGATCAAAAGATGTGGGGGTAAGGCGGATCTGACTATTGAGTTGGATGATTAGCCGTGATCATAAGGAATGGTGGTGCAGGCTTGAAGGGCCAAATGGCCAACTCCTACTCCTAGTTTCTACATTTCACTGCTTGATGCAATGTTGGCGTGGAATTCAGCTCTGCAGTGACCAAAATTCATAGAATCATAGAATCCCTACAGTGCAGATGGAGACCATTCAACCCATTGAGTCTGCACCGGCCACAATCCCATCCAGGCCCTATTCCCATAACCCCACAGATTTACTCTGCTAATCCCCTGGCACTAGGGTCAATTTAACATGGCCAGTCAACTTAACCTGCAGATCTTTGACGTGTGGGAGGAAACCGGAGCACCCGGAGGAAACCCACACAGACATGGGGAGAACTTGCAGCCTCCACGCAGACAGTGACCCAAGGCCGGAATTGAACTCAGGTCCCTGGCGCTGTGAGGCAGCAGTGCTAACCACTGTGCTGCCTTTGTCTGTTGTTGCTGATATTTGAACAAATATTTCAAAGTATTATATGGCTTTTTATCTTCTATACTTCGATTTTTAAAAAAAAGCTGTAATAAATGAATGTGAATTGGAATTTCAAATATGATATTGAACCGAGCATGCAACTTAGCTCTGGAGGCAGGAAGTTCTGGAACGCTCCAGCTCACCATCATCTGGACAATCACCCCCTCATTCACCGCTGGTTCTAAGCTCTTGTGCCCAGTTACAGACTGTGGGTGTAATCGAATTAGAATTTTGACATCTTGATGATGATCCTTTTATTTTCTTTCATGGGATGTGGGTGTCACTGCCTATGACAGCATTTTTTTAGCCAGCAACACCCACGTCCCACCAAAGAATTAAAAAAAAGAACAGGGTCATCATCAAGATGTTCTCTTGGCCAATAGTCTCTGTTCAAGGCTTTGGGCCAAGTGCTGGCAAGTGGGATTAGGTGGGCAGGTCAGGGCATTTCATGCGTCGGTGCAGACTCGATGGGCCGATTCTGTGATGTTAAAATTCTAACTCGATTACACTGGATACTGGGCACAGGAGTTTAGAATTGTCCAGATGGCGGTGAACTGGACCGCTCCATAACTCTCTGTCTCCAAGTTGACATGTTTTAAATCTCTGGTCCGAAGATATATTTGTTTTCCAAAAGCAAAGCAATCTGTTTACTGGGAGCATGAAAGAGTCACTTTAGGAATGAGGATAAGAGCTGCGTCTGGTCCACCCCCCAGCCGTAGATCAGATGCAGGGATTAATTCTAATGGTACTCAGCGCCTGAAGAAACCAGGTTTATCTGTTGCGACTTACCTGTTCTCTGATGCACAATTCTTCAAATGCAGTGCTGAACAAAAGTGGCGCACAATTGTCTACTCTTCGTAACCATTCCCAGACACCATCCTAATTAAACCGTAAATAAGGAATAAACACTGACAGAGCAGCCCGTGATTGAAAAAAGACGCCGAGTCATACTTCATGACAATCAAATGGCAGTACTGCGTTGAGACGTTGCATTCCAAGAAGCTCGATGCGTGTTGTATGGGTAGACCGTCGCTGAAACAAGCTGTTGGAGAGCAAATTAATATCAATATTGTACCTTATCTTCACAGATCACCCAGCTAAAGATTGAAAACAACCCATTTGCCAAGGGATTCAGAGGGGGAGATGACAGTGACCTGCGCGTATCTCGTTTGCAGAGGTACGTTATGCAACAAACCTGCAGGTACCACATTTCATTTACATTGCTGTTGTTGGAAGTCTCTGTGTTTTAGTTTCATTATTTTTCTGAAAGTCGTTTTCATCAAGTTTCTCTCCTTCATCACATCATGTTATTTTCTGGAAAAATGTTGCTTTCCTGGTCTGGGGGATTTTCACAGTCACTTCATTGCAGTGTTAATGTAAGCCTACTTGTGACAAATAAATAAACGTTAAACTTTCTGCTACTCTTCTGGAACCGAGTAGATGCCAGAGAGAGAGAGAGAGGGTGAGAGTCTAGATTTTTACAACCAGAAATACTATTTTTAGGCGTTCAGTGCTTATTTTCAGTTAGAAAATTGAATGGGAAACAAAGGAATTTTCAAAGGGTGCAATTGATCAAATCTGCGAATCGGCCAAAAAGTGACAGAATTCAATATATTTCTGTCAGAAATGTGTGTCCATTCATTTGAAGAGCAACTTGGTGTTGTTAAAGATCAGACACATTTGAGGTTCCAGGGTTCACAGGACCTGAAAATCCGGTTTCTTCAACTCTTCTTATTTCATCCCTTTTCCTTCTTCCAGATGCCAAATCTAATCTTGCCCATTTATCGGTTGTAACAGTGATAGAATTCTAGACTTCACTGCTGGGATACTCAGCAAATCTGGCAGCCTGTGTGGAGAGAGAAACAGAGTTCACGTTTCAAATTCCAATGTGACTCTTCAGAATAATACTTCACAATTGATTCTTCCAGAATATAATCATCCTGCGATATTGATACACCTATATCAAAGCTTTAGAAGATTTCAATTAGAGCACTGCAGTATTGGAGTCTGCATTATAGGAAGGGTATTGAGACTTGATAGAGGGTAGAATACAGATTTATTTGAATACTTCCAATGGATCTAAAATCTGGAACTCCCTCCCAAACAGCACTACGGGTGTATCTACACCTCAGGGACTGCAGCAGTTCAAGAAGACAACTCACCACCACCTTTTCAGGGGCAATTAGAGATGGGAATAAATGCTAGCCTAACCAGTGATGCCCACATACCATAGTTAATAAAAAAACACTTGAACCATTTTCTTTAGAATATTTGCATGTTATAGGGCAAAATGATAGAAGGGTTAAAAAATTATGAAAGGATGGTAAACTGTTTTCTGTTGTAAAACTCATGACCCTTTATTTGATTTATTATTGTCACATGTATTAGTATACAGCGAAAAGTATTGTTTCTTGCGTGCTATACAGATAAAGCATACCAGTTATAGAGAAGGAAAGGAGAGGGTGCAGAATATAGTGTTACAGCCATAGCTGGGGTGTAGTGAAAGATCAACTTAATATAAGGAAGTCCATTCAAAAGCCTGACGGCAGCAGGGAAAAAAGCTGTTCTTGAGTCAGTTGGTACGTGTCTCTTTTGTCTCTTTTTCCCGACGGAAGAAGGCGTAAGAGAGTATGTCTGGGGTCCTTGATTATGCTGGTTGCTTTTCCGAGGTTGCAGGAAGTGTAGACGGAGTCAATGGATGGGAGACTAGTTTGCGTGATGGACTTTGCTTCGTTCAGGACCCTTTGTAGTTTCTTGCGGTCTTGGACAGAGCAGGAGCCATACCAAACTGTGATACAACCAGGTGCATCTGTAAATGTTGGTGAGAGTCATAGCAGGCATGCCAAATTCCCTTAGTTTTCTGAGAAAGTAGAGGCATTGGTTGGCTTTCTTAACTAAAGCGTGGGTGTGGAGGGAGCAGGACAGGTTGTTGATGATCTGGATACCTAGAAACCTAAAGCTCTTGATCATTTCCACTTCATTTCCACTTCATTGATGCAGACAGGGGCATGTCCTCCACTGTGCTTCCTGAAGTCGATGACTATCTCCTTCATTTTACTGACATTGAAGGAGAGATTATTGTCATCGCACCATTTCACCAGATTCTCTATCTCTTTCCTGTATTCCGTCTCATCATTGTTTGAGATCTGACCCACTATGGTGGTGCCATCGGCAAACTTGAATATCTGTTTTCAGTAGCTGGAAGTCTTCAGGAAGACTTCAAGAAGTCTTTAGGAAGCTGGAAGTAAGAGACCAGTGATACAGAATTAAGAATATAAGAAGCTAAACAGAGCCTGTAGAATTTGCTTTCAAGCTGAACGGTCGAGGCAGGAACTGTCAACACGCAAGATTTGATTGACAGTTAGATGGAGAAAAAGAGGATGAGGGGTGGGAGAATAAAGGAGAAAGGTTCAAAAGAACAGAATGGGGCAAGGTGATTTGGACCATATTGTGGAGGTTGAACACCAACTCAAACGGTTTGATCAGCTGACCTGTTTTCCTTGTTGTACCTTTAATGCATTTCTATGTGAATATCACTAAAAACTCCCTGTGCCGGGCAATTTTAAGGGGCATTCTAATGATTCCTTAAAATAAAGATCAGAAAGAAAATGTTTATATGAAAAATGAAGGTGGAATGGAGAAGGATGAAAGGGATAATCCCTCCTAAATGTGAGGCCAGAATTCATATGTGTCAAGGTGCCTCTGTGAAGAATAAACTTTACATAAGAACATAAGAACTAGGAGCAGGAGTAGGCCATCTGGCTCTCGAGCCTCCTCCGCCATTCAATAAGATCATGGCTGATCTTTTCGTGGACTCAGCTCCACTTACCCACCCACTCACCATAACCCTTAACGGTTCGAAAATGTATCTATCCTTGCCATAACATTATCTAGCCTTGCCTTAAAGTCTAACATGCCTTTAGTCTCAGTCCAGATTTGTATATCTACATTTCATGTAGACTTCAAATCATAGAACGGAAATGAGGGTAGCACGGTAGCACAGTGGTTAGCACTGCTGCTTCACAGCGCCAGGGACCCGGGTTTGATTCCCAGCTTGGGTCACTGTCTGTGTGGAGTCTGCACGTTCTCCCTGTGTCTGCGTGGATTTCCTCCGGGTGCTCCAGTTTCCTCCCACAATCTGAAAGACGTGCTGGTTAGGTGCATTGACCCGAATAGGCTCCGGACTGTGGCGACTTGTAACTTCATTGCAGTGTTAATGTAAGCCTTACTTGTGACTAATAAATAAACCTTTTTAAAAATCAGCTTGTCAAGTCCACGCAGGCTCTCTGCAAGAGCAGTGTCTAAACCCTTCATGATTTTGAACACCTCTGTCAAATGTCCTCTTGCCCTTCTCTAAGGAGAACAACTCCAACTTCTTCAATCTGTCCTGAAACTGAAATCCCTAATTTCTGGGACAATTCTGGTAAAGTTTCACTGCACAAACTTCATATCCTTTCTAATGTGAAGCACCCAAAAATTGAACACAATCCTCCATTTGAGGTGAAAAGATTTGCCATTAGTTCCTAGTTTTTGTACTCTATGTATCTATTCATAAAGCCTAGGATCTCATGTGTCTCGTTAACCATTTTTTCAACCTACCCTTGTCACCTTCCTGCACCCACTATTGAATTGAAGCCTTTCATTTGTTTCCTTTCCTCATTTTTCCTACTAAAATGTGTCACTTCATTTGTCTCTTCATGAAATTTCACCTGCCACATATCTGCCAACCTGTCTATGCAATACTGAAATCGATCACTATCCTCCTCACAGCTCACAAACGCCAGGTTTGGTATCTGCAAATTTTGAAATAGAGGCCATCCAAAGTTTATTTATCAGTCACAAGTAAGGCTTACATTAACACTGCAATGAAGTTACTGTGACATTCCCCTCGTCGCCACACTCCAGTGCCTGTTTGGGTCAATGCATCTAACCAGCACGTCTTTGGACTGTGGGAGGAAACCGGAGCACCCGGAGGAAACCCATGCAGACACGGGGAGAATGTGCAGACTCTGCACAGATGGCGACCCAAGCCAAGAATCGAACCAGGGTCCTTGGCATTATGAGGCAGCAGTGCTAACCACTGTGCCACCATGCAAGAAAAGCAGCAGGCTTAGTACTGACTCCTGGGGAACGCAGCTGGATATCTTCCAGTCTGACCTTTTATCCAATAATCTTCCTCTCCTCATGTTTTTGTCACATTTATGTCAACATTTCTGATTGAAATTTCTATGTCCACAGTTATAATGAAAACCCTCTCTGTAAACTTGTTACATTGTGATTACATTCCTCCATCAGAGGTAACACTTCAGTACTTCAGTTGTGTATCTCAGAAGTCCTAAGTATGTACGGCACTGAAACAGTTTATTTAAAACCTTACCTCTGGGCACTCTGGCCTATTCCATGTGTAACGTTGCAGGAAATCAACTGGTACAAATACAGACTTCTTCCGTTTTCTTTGCAGAGAATATCCAGTGATTTCAAAAAGCATTGTTAGGCAAAGGCTCATTTCGAACCATGGTCAGTTGACACCGAAAATGGAAGCCAACACGCCTCACGGGACACAGGGTCATCAGCATTACCCGTACGACAACAGCGGACCCATTCAGTTAACTGCATCGGGCACTCAGGATCTGGCACTCAGCCCCTTCGCGGCACAGAGAGATTCGGGGCTGATCTATCACTGTTTTAAACCAAGAGGTAACTGGTGACAAAGTTTTTAAGTGTGTACTGAGTAATGTTTGATGTATGAGGCTTAAACAATGATGACGGCAATGACATAATAATTAATGCTTTTAAAGAGTTCCATCAAAAAACATTCCCTCTATTCATGACATTTTGAAATACACATTGGATACTGGCGCACACACTCATAGAATCTCTACAAGCACAGGAGGCCATTCGGCCCATCGAGTCTGTACTGACCACAATCCCACCCAGGCCCTATTCACGTAACCCCATACATTTTACCCTGCTAATCCCCCTGACACTAAGGGGGCAAGGGGAGAAAATGCAAACTCCACACACACACAGAGACCCTGAATTGAACCTGGGTCCCTAGCGCTGTGAGGCAGCAGTGCTAACCACCGTGCCACAGTGCCGCCCCAAATCACTCATCTGCTTTTATTTCATTTCTGCTAACATCCCATCTTGTTTGACCACAAACAGCAAAACAAACTGCTCTGTTACTCCAAGACATGAAATTTACTGCCAGTGAGTAGCTGCTGCATCAAATAACAAGGATGATTCCACAGTCAAAAGTGAGCTCTTTGTATCTTCTTGGTTCCAGTGTTATTATAGAGGATATGGAGCACAAACCTATGCCCGCAGAATGTCGAGATCTGTTTATGTTTTAACTTTTCTGCCATTTGTTTGCTGTCGATCCTTCAGTATGGCAAATAATGTTCTATCGAACCTTTGTTTCGATTTTTACTCCCATAATTGAGTGGGTGCACCAGACATAGTATGCAGACCTGACGGGCCGAATGGCCTTCTTCTGCACTGTACGATTCTATGATTCTATTAAGATAGAATGACGCAAATAAACTATAGCCTGGAGATATAGGACTTGATAAAACCGGTATTATTATGCATTTTTGGACTAAGTAATTTTATATCTGACAGGTTTTGGGGTGGAACTTCACAGAAAAACTTTACAACCCAAAAGATGTGCTGGATAGGTTAATTGGCCATTCTCGAATTGACCCTAGTTTCAGAGATTAGCAGGGTAAATATGTGGGGTTGTGGGGATGTGGCCTGGGTGGGATTGTGGTCGGTGCAGACTCGAGGGGCCGAATGGCCTCCTTCTGCACTGTAGGGATTCTACGAAAATGCGTGATTCACAGACCTATCAAATTTCTAGTCATTACTTTTATGACTGAAAAATCGGCAGGACCGTGATGTGGGGACGATGACCTCCACTCTCGTGTCAGCCCTGCGGTCCTGCCAAGTAAGGGCCCGGCTGCTAGCTCATAAAACTACCCAAAACTTTACATATAGAAGTTTTATGGATGGTCACAAATCATGTCCTTTCTGCTATCTCACAAACATTCTCTAAACTCTACATCGCACAGTCTGCAGTAGAGCATACACACCATAGCGACGGTAAAACTTTTAAGAGTATTTCCAATGAGAGGCGACTCCAGCACCTGGAGCGATAAGCAGCGCTCACATCAAGCATTCCAGAAAGCACAAACTCTTTTTCCGTAGCAGATGGTGAAACCATAGGTGCTTGATTTACTGGCAAGTATTTTTTCCCAATGCTGCACGTTGCTGGACATGCAAGAAGCGCAGATCAGCACATCTCCCGATGAAAATAATTTATTAAACCATAAATCTGGTATAAATCTGGTCTCATTGTGTAAATACATACATAATGCGTCTGCATCTAAGAAGTTAATATTTTCTTGCACTGGTGTGTCTGTCTACGTGAAGTTCTCCTGACATTAATGGGAAATGTAATTTGACTGCGGTGAGGATGGGAGGAAAGGGAGCGATAAGGAAAATGAGAAGGGCCGCTTGATCCTGTCAGGGAATATGACACTTCCATCTAAGTACTGCGGGTGCCTGGGTAAGTGCAAGAAGCAGGGTCTGGAAGCAGGCTGTCAGCAATCAACAGCTCAGACTGATAAGCATTTCTTGTGTTGATCGATGCTAAGAAGTTTGGTCTTTGTAGCTATACAGTAATGGTATTTTTATAACAGAGCTGATACGATCCTCTGATTTCTCCCTGGACTCGCTGTTTCTACTCATAAGATAACGCATGGCAATAAATTACTAAAACTTCCAGTTTTTCTAGAAAAAATGGATAAACGTAAGCCAATGTAACCATCAGTTTGGAAAGCAGCATTTTTACTGACAAATGAGTGGTTTCTTTAAAAAAAAGTTACTTTTGTTTCCCGCATTTTGATATTACTACTTTCCTTCTTTTCTTCACATTCCTGGCGCTACACAATTGTCAGCAGACAGGGCAGGTCAGAGAGGCAAACTACCTTTTTGCCAAGGAACCAACCAGCTGACAGAAGGACACAGCCGAGCAATCACTAAGTCCTGGTCTACTCCAAAGTTTCCAATAGGATTTCGAAGCTCGTCAAACCTGTCGCAATAGCAGACACTTTAAGGTTAAAGTTTATTTATTAGTGTCACTAGTAGACTTATATTAACACTGCAATGAAGTTAGTGTGAAAATCCACCAGTTGCCACACTCCGGCACCTGTTCGGGTACACTGAGGGAGAATTTAGCACGGCCAATGCACCTAACCAACACATCATAGAAACCCTACAGTGCAGAAGGAGGCCATTTGGCCCATTGAGTCCGCACTGACAATAATCCCACCAGGCCCTATCCCCATCATTGCACATATTTAACCCGCTAATCCCTCTAACCTACGCACCCCGGGGACACTAAGGGGCAATTCGCCATGGCCAATCAGCACAACCTGCACATCTTAGGACTGTGGGAGGAAACCCAATCACCCGGAGGAAACCCACGCAGACACTGGGAGAAGGTGCAGACTCTGCACAAACAGTGACCCAAGCTGGGAACTGAAGTCAGGTGCCTGGCACTGTGAGGCAGCAGGGCTAACCACTGTGGCACTGTGCCGCCCATTTGGAATGTTTGTTGCGTCTTCTACTGTGGAGACAGATACAAAATATCTTTTCAAATATTAAAAAAATCCAGGGACAAAAGGAAGGAAATTAAAACAGTCACTAACACTAGAGAGAAAATAAGAAGACTTATGGGCTGACAAGTCCCTTAGACCTGATGGCCAGCATTCTGAGGTCATGAAAAAAGTGGCTGCAACATCGTGGATGCATTGGTTGTAAGCTTCCAAAATCCCTGGATTCTGGAAAGGTTCCAACCGATTGGAAAACTGCCTCTTTTCAAGAAGGGAACCAGAAAGCAAACTACAGACCAGTTCACCTAACATCTGTCATTGGGAAAATACTAGAATCTATTATTAGGAAAAAAACAAAGGCAAATTTTAGGTGGCATGGCCTCAAAATAAGGGGGAGCAGATTTAGGACTGAGTTGAGGAGGAACTTCTTCACACAAAGGGTTGTGAATCTGTGGAATTCCCTGCTCAGTGAAGCAGTTGAGGCTACCTCATTGAAGTTTTTAAGGCAAAGATAGATAAATGTTTGAACAGTAAAGGAATTAAGGGTTATGGTGAGTGGGTGGGTAAATGGAGCTGAGTCCACGAAAAGATCAGCCATGATCTTATTGAATGGCGGAGCAGACTCGAGGAGCCAGATGGCTTACTCCTGCTCCTAGTTCTTATGTTCTTAAATTACTGTGAATGCTGGAATCTGAAACAAAAACAGAAAATGCTGGAAAATCTCAGCAGGTCTGACAGCATCTGTGGAGAGAGAATAGAGCTAATATTTCAAGTCTGGATGACCCTTCATCAGAGCTCTATTCTCTCTCCACAGATGCTATCAGACCTGCTGAGATTTTCCAGCATTTTTTATTCTTACGTAAGTAGCAGCAGAATATTCAGAAAATCGTAATACAATCAAGCAGAGCCAACATGGTTTTATGAAAGGGGAATCATGCTTAACAATTTAATTAGAATTCTTTGAGGATCTAACATGCAGGGTGGATAAAGGAGAACAACTAGATATAGCATATTTGTATTTCCAAAAAGGCATTCAATAAAGTGCCACATAAAAGATAACGACACAAGGTAAGTGCTTATGGTGTTGGGGTTAATATATTAACATGGACAGAGGAAAGGCTAAGTAACAGGAATCAGAGAATTGGGACAAATGGGTAATCGGGATAAATGGCGAACTCTAACTAGTGGAATGCCACAGGGATTAATGCAGCAGCTTCAACTATTTATGATCTATATTAATGACTTGGATGAAGGAACCAACTGTAATATAGTCAAATTTGTTGACGATTCAGAGAGGCATGGAAGCAAGCTATGTGGATGCGCAGAGTCTGCAAGGAGATACAGATAGGTTAAGTGAGTGGGCAAATATTGTAATGTGGGAAGACGTGAGGGTGTCCACAAATCACAAAAAGTTAGCATGCATATACAGCAAACAATAAGGAAGGCAAATAGAATGTTGATCGGTATTGTAAGGAAGATAGAGTATGAAAGCAGCAAAGTCTTTATGACAAATTTACCAGGTATTGGTGAGAGCACATCTCGAGTACTGTACACAGTTTTGGTCTCCTTGTTTAAGGAGGGATATACTTGCATTGGAAGTAGTTCAAAAATGGTTCCCAGGATGAAGTGGTTGTCTTATGAGGAAAGGTTGAGCAGGTTGGGCCTTTATTCATTGGGGTTTAGAAGAATGAGAGATGATCTTATGGAAATATGTGAGGTCGATGCTGAGGGATTGTTTCCCCTTGTTGGGAATCCAGAACCGGGGCACAGTTTCAAAATAAGGTGTCTTCCATTTAAATGGAGATAAGGAGGAATTTCTTCGATCGGAGGCTCATCAATCTTTGGAATTCTCTATCCCAGCAAGAATGAGAGTCCGGATCATTGAATATATTCAAGGTTGAGTTAGACGGATGTTTATTACACAATGGAGCTGAGGGTTATGGGTGGCAAGCAGGAAAGAGGACTTAAGGCCACAATCAGCCATGATCTTATTGCTCACAGTGCCAGGGACCCGAGTTTGATTCCTAGTCACTGTCTGTGCAGAGTTTGCATGTTCTCCCCGTGTCTGTGTGGGTTTCCTCCAGGTGCTCGGGTTTCCTCCGAAAGACGTGCTGGTTAGGTGCATTGGCCATGCTAAATTCTCCCTCAGTGTACCCGAACAGGAGTGTGGCAACTAGGGGATTTTGCACAGTAACTTCATTGCAGCTTACTTGTGACACTAATAAATAAACTTAACCATTGAATAGCAGAATAGGCTCAAGGGGCCGAATGGCTCTGATCAGACTCCATTTGGAGTATTGTGAGCAGTTTGGGTTCCATGTCTAAGGAAGGATGTGTTGGAAAGGGTCCAGAGGAGGTTCACAATAATGATCCCTGGAATGCAGAGCTTGTCGTATGAGGAACGGTTGAGGACTCTGGGTCTATACTTGTTGGCGTTTAAAAGTATGAGGGGGGATCTTATTGAAACTTACAGGATACTGTGAGGCCTGGATAGAGTGGACATGGAGAGAATATTTCCACTGGTCGGAAAAACTAGAACCAGAGGGCACTACCTCAGACTAAAGGTTCGATCCTTTAAAACAGAGATGAGGAGGAATTTCTTCAGCCAGAAGGTGGTGAATCGGTGGAACTCTTTGCCACAGAAGGCTGTGGAGGCCAGGTCATTGAGTGTCTTTAAGACAGAGATAGATAGGTTTTTGATTAATAAGGGGATCAGGGGTTATGGGAAAATGCAGGAGAATGGGGATGAGAAAAATATCAGCCATGATTGAATGGTGGAGCAGACTCGATGGGCTGAGTGGCCTAATTCTCCTCCAATGTCTTATGGTCTGATGGCCTACTCCTACACCCTAGCTATGATTGTAACACTACATTCTGCACTCTCTCGTTTCCTTCTCTATGGACGGCATGCTTCGTCTGCATAGCGCGCAAGAAACAATACTTTTCACTGTATACTAATACATGTGACAATAATAAATCAAATCAAAATCAAACCTACCCCTGCTCCTAATGCTTATGTTCTTGTCAGCTCACCGGATTCGCCACCTGATTGAAAATATGTGCAATATTAATAAAACAAATGTGCATCTTATTGGAAATAGAGTTGAGGTTTTAAACTGTCAGCAATCAAGACCAATACACTCACTGTCAGAGTCAGGGGAGCTGCTTCAAAAGGATTTTGCAATCCAACTGTTCCGCAAACAAGCCTGCTGTACCCACTTTCACAAGGGCGGCGGCAATCTAAGTGTTCTGTTTCTGACAGTGTGCTCCAATTTATTTCAAGAAATAACTTTCCTCAAGAGCAAGGTGACTCTATTTTATTATAATTGAATATTAGGAAAGTCAAGGAGGGAAAAGAATGGACAAATCTTCATTTATTGGCTTCTGCACTCTTGACACTTGCTTTGGATACGCTCTGTCGCCTGTTATTTCCAAACACAGCGTTCGGACAGTTAATGGACCCGTGGTTTACGGCCAATCTCCTATTACACTAATAATGCTGATATTGTTTTCAATTACTCGTTTCAACAGATCTATTAAGATCAAGGCGGAATACTCTGAATCTTGCTGGACCTCCCCAAGCTTACCACATTTGAGTCCTCATGGGCAGCCATGGGCCATGGGCATCACTGACCGCCCCGCCCCTCCCCCGCCCCCCCAGCCAAACACCACAACAAACACCCTGAACAAAGTCACATTTTCTGTCAGCTTCCCCTGTGACACTAGACCCCAGAAACATTTCCAGCGCCTCCCAATCGCTGTCCATCGCGGGTCTAAAAGGATCATCATTGAGAGAAACAGGAACACAAGGTAACAAAAGGCAGACTGTTTCTCCACTTCCATTGAACTAGCTTCAGCGTCCAGCTCAGGAGAAACCCGACAACTGAACCAAACTGGGATGAACACAGCAGCGGTCTGACCGCGATGTGAATCCTGTCTAATAGCAACATGGCTTATTTTTCCTTTCTCAGTTAGGGAGGAATGATAAAAAAAACGCTCCAGGGAATGACACACACTCACATCTAAAACTCCAACTCATGTGGGACTCTAAAAACGAACAGCATCAACTCGCCACGTCAGTGGCCGATTCGCCACATCTGGCGAGTGTATTGGACAACACTGGTGTACACTGAGAAACTGGCTTGCTTATTATCTCTGAGCAACATCTCACCCAACACTAGGAATTTGTTGCAGGAGGAGTGCCGGGTAAATGTATTCAGTACTTGGGGAGCTGCCAGGAAAGGGACACTTTGGTCATAGTTTGTCCGAGTGTGAACAGGCGGCAGTGCTATTGCTAAATCCTTCCTCCTGGCAAATTCATAGATTTGACATTACTGGAATCCTTTTGACGAAGCTACATGAGAATATCCACTGGAGCCTAAGCAAACGCCTATTTAAGAGAAAATGCTGGAAAAACACAGCAGGTCTGGCAGCATCTGTAAGGAGAGAAAAGAGCTGACGTTTCGAGTCCAGATGACCCTTTGTTTTTTTCCCCCCTTTTTTGACAAAGGATCATCTGGACTCGAAACGTCAGCTCTTTTCTCTCCTTACAGATGCTGCCATATCTGCTGAGATTTTCCAGCATTTTCTCTTTTGGTTTCAGATTCCAGCATCCGCAGTAATTTGCTTTTATTTACTTACCTATTTAAAGCAATTTGCATCATTCTTCATTACACAATCGCAGCCTCTCCGTTGCAGTTTGTGTGTTGCTTTCAGGCTCTAACTATAAACACTTAAGGATATGATGTGGAGATGCCGGCGTTGGACTGGGGTAGGCACAGTAAGAAGTCTCACAGCACCAGGTTAAATAAACCTGTTGGCCTTTAACCTGGTGTTGTGAGACTTCTTACTGCGCTTGGGGATAATTAGATTTCAGTATGCAGCGAAATTACGGTCGGCAGAGTGGAGAAAATAAAAGATTACATTCCCAGACCACACTTTACCCCATTCACTGTTATTCCTCAGATAGTATAGAATCAGAATTAGGCCATTGGGCTCTTCACGCCTGTACTGGCGCTTTGAAAAAGTTTTAAAGTTTATTTATTCGCCAGGGACCTGGGTTCGATTCCCGGCTTGGGTCACTGTCTGTGTGGAGTTTGCATGTTCTCCCCATGTCTGTATGGGTTTCCTCCCACAGTCTGAAAGACGTGCTGGTTAGGTGCATTGACCCGAACAGGCGCCGTAATGTGGCGACTAGGGGAATTTCACAGTAACTTCATTGCAGTGTTAATGTCAGCCTTACTTGTGACTAATAAATAAAAAACTTAAAAGTTTTAAACTTTATTAGTGTCACAAGTAGGCTTACATTAACACTGCAATGAAGTTACTGTGAAAATCCCCTAGGGGCTATCCAATTAATTCCACTCTCTTGTTCTCTCCTCATGACCCTGCATTTTTTTCCTTTTCAAGTACACTTGCAATTTCCATTTCAAGGTTGAATCTGCTTTCATCCTTTCAAACAATGCACTTCAATCATAAGTCTTCTCAGGCAGTCCTTAGGAGTCAGGGATGGCTAATTCTCAGGTGTTCCCAGGTGACTGCCGAGTCCAATGCACCACCTACAGTCTCTGTCACAGGTTGGGCAATCGGTGTTTGGAGGAGCAGGTGGGTGGGATGTCCGGGTTGTCACACTCTTCTTTCAATGTTGATGTTTGGCTGTAGCTTGCTCCCGGATTTGAAACTCAAGGTGTTAAACTCCTTCCTAGATGCTTTTCCTTCACTTCGGACAGTCTTGGGTTAGGGATTTCCTGGTGTTGATAGAGATGTTGCACTTTTTCAAGGAGGCTTTGAGGGCATCCTTGAAGCATTTCCTCTGATCTCTCTGGGCTTGCTTGCCATGTCGAGTTTCTGAATGATTGTTTTTGGAGTATTGAGTCAGGAATAGGGACGATGTGGCTCTCGCAATGCTGATTGAGGGAGTTGATGTTTCAATGCTGGGGCTGTCGGCCGGAGTGAGAACACTGACACTGGTGCATCTATTCTGCCAATGGATTTGCAGGATCTTGCAGAGGCAGCATTGGTGATTACTTCTCCAGGGTTTGAGGTGCCTGCTGTACATAGTCCACATTTCTGAGTCATAAATAGAAAGGGCTGCCAACACTCAGCAGGTCTGGCAGCATCTTGGAGAGAGAAAAAGAGTAACTTTTAGTCCAATATGATTCTTCTTCAAATTAAAAAAGTTCTTAAGGAGTCATAATGGATTCGAAGCGCTAACTCTGTTTCTCTTTTGACAGATGCTGCCAGACTTACTGCAGCACATACTGCGTTTGGTTCAGCTTTTGAGCACGCACATTATTTTGCTTTTACTCAATTGTTTCTGATCTTCTTCTCTTACATTCTGAGTCTTGGGTTTGTTGATGCCTTTAATAAATTATTCTCAGTCTTGCTGCTCTTATACAAAAAGCAATTTGCACATTTATCCACAGAACCGTGTGCTAGGTTTCTGGTAGGTATTTGACCCAGTTATTGGAGGACAATTCATAGTTCTGTACTCAGCAAAGGTGTCCTGGTGTGTGGTTACAGTGGCACTAGCAGATGATCAGGAAGCCTGTGGCTAACTGAATGATATGCAGGGGGTTGTAAAGGTGCAAGAGGCAGAAAAATGTATACCCTCGCAGGACTAATTACATGAAATAAAATTTAATCTCAAGGAATTTTTGGACTGGCGATCAGAAAGCATTAAAAATGCAGGTGTACCAAAGACACTGAAATGAAGGTTTGTTCGTAGAGTATTGCAACAAACATATTCAGAACCAGTCCATTTCTGATTGAACGGACTGATTCCGGACTGATTGGTGGTACGGTGGCACAATGGTTAGCACTGCTGCCTCACAGTGCCAGGGACCTGGGTTCGATTCCCGGCTTGGGTCACTGTCTGTGTGGAGTCTGCACGTTCTTCCCGTGTCTGCATGGGTTTCCTCCGGGTGCTCCAATTTCCTCCCACAGTCAAAAGATGTGCGGGTTTGTTGCTTGGCCATGTTAAATTGACTCTAGTGTCAGTGGGATTAGCAGGGTAAATATGTGGGGTTACGGGAATAGGGTCTGGGTGGGATTGTGGTCGGTGCAGACTCAATGGGCCAAATGGCCTCCTTCTGCACTGTAGGGATTCTATGATTATATTCTATGATTCTATGAACTATCTAATAGCCACCATTCAAGATTCACAGAAAACATTCCATCAGACAGTATAATAAAGACATACTTAGGAAGATACATCATGATTCTCTTCACAGTATATTGGTTGAAGTATCCAATACCCATAACCTCCATCTCAACTAGGCTACTTTGAGTACTTACCATGGCTACAGGAGGAAGCCATGTCATCATGTTACATCAGGGGAAGAACACCTGCTGGAATTGAGAAGTATTTACTAATTAAGAAAACTGCCATAACTCCATCTATCTTTCTTGCACACAAACATACTCTCTAAAACAACAGGCACTTAGGTGATTTCACTTTTGAATTGTATGGGAAAGTTTTGCTCTAAAAGGTAAGGTTGTGTTTTGAAATTCTTTTTAGTCAATCTATCAGCCCAGGTATAGTCCAATTTTATTGGATCAACCGGTGCTTTCCCTAGTTTTACTTGTTTTTGCAGCTTTCAAAACTATTGCCTAGAACTAAACATTTCAAAAAAGGGACTAATTTGCTAATGCTCTTACCATATCTTGGAGATTAAACAATAGAGGATTAATTAATGCAACAAGTTAGATTAGGGTACCAAACAGCTGAAATGATTAAAAAACGTTCAATTTTCCAACAATACCATCTATCACCTTGCTCATCACAAAAATAAATGCATGAACAAGTTGAGAGCAGGGAAATAGGGAGATGGACAGATGTTTATAAACTAAAACTAAAAAAATGAATTAGCAAACATATTTTGAGTTGTAATTAGTGGAACCAAAGTTGAATAATATTTTCAGTGCTGCGCTGCCCTTGTTTATTGTTTGATTTGATTTATTATTGTCATATGTATTGGGATGCAGTGAAAAGTATTGTTTCTTGCGCGCTGTACAGACAAAGCATACTGTTCATTGAGAAGGAAAGGTGAGAGTGCAGAATGTAGTGTTACAGTCATAGCTAGCCTGTAGAGAAAGATCAGCTTAATGCAAGGTAAGTCCATTCAAAAGTCTGATGGCAGCAGGGAAGAAGCTGTTCTTGAGTCGGTTGGTACGTGACCTCAGACTTTTCTATCTTTTTCCTGACGGAAGTGGAAGAGAGAATGTCCGGGGTGTGTGGGGTCCTTAATTATGCTGGCTGCTTTGCCGAGTAAGAAGTCTCACAACACCTGGCTAAAGTCCAACAGGTTTATTTGGTAGCACAAGCCACAAGCTTTGGGAGCACTGCCCGGAGCATGAAGGGGCAGCGCTCCGAACTTTAACCTGGTGTTGTGAGACTTCTTACTGTGCTTACCCCAGTCCAACGCCTGTATCGCCACATCATGCTTTGCCGAGGCAGCGGGAAGTGTAGACAGAGTCAATGGATGTGGGGCTGGTTAACTCTGCCAGGTGGCTGCAGAAAAGTGGATAACAAGCAGTAATTTAGAGTTTTACAGATGATGAACACAATGACACACTTTATTGTTTTTCTTCTTCCAGAAGCCCATGGCCATCCAGAGCTGTCCTGTAAACGACCCTTTCTCGAAGCCCCTGCTTCTATTGCGGAAGAACACTACTTTCGTCCGCCACCATATGACCAGCAGGTGATGAGTCCATCCTATCGGAACGAAGCGGATCTAAGGGACGCCTGCATGTTTTCCACCCCTGGAAGTGATGTGCCCGGAGGAGCCGCCGCTGAGGAACATCCGACTCAAACATTAAACTGCAACATGTGGGCTTCCGTTCCACCGTATGCTAACTGCAGTGTTCAGACCATGGAACCCGTTCCTTATCAGCATTTCTCAGCTCACTTCACCACCACAGCTATGATGCCCCATCTCTCCAGCATTCCAGGACAGAGCTCACAGCCTCCCTGCGATTCGCAATTCAGTGGCTATCATTCGCCACCTCAGCACCAGGTTCGACAACGGGTACCCATTTCTTCATGTTCTCCACGAGACAGAATTCCCCTCTCGCCGCATGAGAGAATCCCACCTTCTCCTCACGCTCAGAACGCTCGGGAATTCCTTTTTTCGCAAAGCCTATCTTTACCGAGAGAGCTACCTACCCAATACCATTCCGGTTTGGGGCCTGTAACAAACTGGACAGACAGTTGACTCGGACTGATATAACCAAGCAGTGTTAGTAGGACGGATGCAGAAAAGGTTTGGGCTTCTAACGTTGGGCAGGTAGATTTCACGCTGCATAAAGCTTAGAATTTGCCTCACCATATTCCCTCCCTTTGACTCTACTAAACCAGAGATACCTTATTATTGTCTTCAAGAACACTCCTCCAAGAATATTTCTGCTATTCACTACTTATTTCAGATTATGTGATTCTTGCTCAATGTTGAGTTGATGAAACCAACTGTAAAGATGTTTTCTGCAAAGATGTCTTAAGTAAACTAAGAAAGACATAATAGCCAAAGCTGCGGTACTCTCCTGTTGTGAAGTCTTGCGTGGCTAGACCGGGAAATCTATGCATTCTGCATATCTTTGTGTGCATTACGAACAGCGCTGAAAGACACGTATTTTGTGCTTACATCCAATAGTGGAATATATAAAGAACAGTATCATATTTTTAAAATCATCTATCTATGAAGAATTTTGATGACTGTGAATTCAGTGGCTGGAGCTGAAATTATTGTTAAATGTTTCTTCCTCTGACCACCCCCCCCCCCCCCCCCCGGCTAGGTTATTCTACACCCTTTCATTCTGTGAAGTGTGGGCAGGGAACTGCCGCCAGCCGCCTGCACTGAACTGGCCCCGAGGGAGATGCAAATCCGTCTCTGTTGAAGCAGCTCGTTTGCCAGTTTGCTTTTCCTCGTTTGGGGAAAGGCATCACTTTAACCCCAGCACCTTCTATTGGTTGATCCTGGTTGATGTTTGTGGGCCCACCGGGTGCAGGATCACTGGGGGTGAAGCTATTCTGCGGTGCAGTGAGTGTATCAATGAATGAACCACTGCATTGCCAGAAGCACCGACTTGTAATTATTTCTTTTTGTTTATTTAATCTTTGAAAAAAGTGTCCAGTTACTGAATAATGCCAAATATATATTTGTTTGTTCAATTACCCATGTAAGCTTGCCATTTTCATGTGCATTATTTGACACAACTATGCAGCCTTTTTACATGAAGTTTCTAATAGGAAAACTCACTTGTTTGCAAACTCGGGTAATCAGTTGTTTGCAGTGTAAAACCTGTGTAAAGTCGATTTTCAATTATGCAGAGAACATCGAAAAAATGAAGTATTTATCCATTTGTGCAGTGAATCAATTTGGGAAATGATTGTGGCTCAAAAATATTAAACATTTTAAAGAGAAACTTTTCAGAAACCCCATCCTAAACTCAAAGAGCTTTTCTTAATTTTTTGCAACATTTCAGATACCCGGACCAGCGACCTAACTTTTCTGCGTTTTAATTGGTAACCCCAACCAGTGCTTTAACCCCACTGCGACCCTGTACAGTCAGTTGACAATCAACTTTCCAACTGTAGGCATTTATTAAAAACTTTTATTTCTATTTTCAAAATTTGCTTTTCAGTGCATGTTCTTGACAATCTTTCACCCCCCCCCCCCCCCCCCCAATATAGCACAGCACAAATCAAAATAAAAATGTGAATCTTAGGGGCACTTTCGGGGAAAGAAAGATTTCCCCTTGTGCTGGAGTGGTTAAACTGTAAATAGATCATTTATATATTTTGTTACAATTTCACTAAACGTGGCAGAGATTTTTGTAACATGTCCTTTCTTTGTGATTCAATGCGTTGTCTCAACCAGTAGGGTAGGGGGATAATCTTCTGCTCGCCCTGTGAGATAAAAGGTGGACCAATCCAACGCCGGCATCTCCACAGATAAAAGGTGGGTCAGCTGGACTCAGACCCCCCCCCCCCCCCCCGCCCCCGTACAGAACTGTAGCTCCTTCTACAGTAAGAAGTTTAACAACACCAGGGCTCCTTCTACAAACCGAGAACACTAGGAGACTATGAGAGGGGTAAAAAAAAAACAGAACACATCTTTTTCTGAACAGTGAAATAAGAGAAAGCTTAATTTACTCTGCAAATACAAACTGGTATATCATTGCAGCGCAATGCCGCGCAAGTTACCGGGTTGGTGCCAATTTTTCCATTCTGCTCCTTGCACTGCGCCAAGTGGATGTTTGGTAAAATATACTTTCTGTTGTGCCCTGCCTGCAATCAGTACTGCACTGCATGTGCAAAGAATGAACTTGCATTTATATAGCGCCTTGTCACTCGCTTGCGATGTCGCCAAGTGTTTTGAAATGGATTCTTTTGAAACACAGCCACTGTTGTTCTGTCGCCAAGCTTCAATTTGCACCTTGAGGAAGTCCAAGGACAGGCATAAACACAGAGCTACTGGCTGTTTTAAGTTGTACTTTGTGGCATAACATCTTTCACCACTTTGGAGTCGCCAGCGGCACCCTTGCACAGTACGGTATCTCGTGTAGATTTAAAACATGGCTTCACGTTTCGAACAATATGTTTGGAAATTAAAATGATGAGGGTGTTTTCAGCAATCAATTATTTAATAAGTGCTTGTATCTACAGTGGGAAAGGTCACAATTACTCTTTGGTAGAGAGAAAAAAAACAGCGTTACAGAAAAGAAAGCTAAAATTGACAGTATATGATGAAATCTGTTGATGGTTATTTTTTAAATAATTCAGTGTATTAGTGAGGCACTTTTCTGCAGCTGCAGAGGTTCCCTGGCAATTCTAAAAGGTAACTAGGCAGAGCTAGAACTGTAATAGCAGTATCAGTCCATCGCCATTAAGAATGTGCTTATTGATTATTAAAGAACATCACGCACGAAGTTTGCATTTATAAGAGTTATATTAAACAAAGTTTGACACCAGACCACACAAGGAGATATTAGGACAGGTGGCTAAAGCTTGGCCAAGGAGGTAGATTTTAAGAAGATTCAATAAGGAGGTAGAGAGGCAGAGTTGATAAGGCAGGGAATACTAGAGCTCGGAGCCTAGACAAATGAACTGGGGTGGCACGGTGGCACAGTGGTTAGCACTGCTGCCTCACAGCGCCAGGGACCCGGGTTTGATTCCCGGCTTGGGTCACTGTGAGGAGTTTGCACGTTCTCCCTGTGTCTGCATGGGTTTCCTCCAGTTTTCTCCCACAGTCCAAAGATGTGCGAGTTAGGTGGATTGGTGATGCTAAATTAGTGTCTTAGTGTCAGGGGGACTAGCTAGGGTAAATGCATTGGGGTATGGGTATATGGCCTAGATGGGATTATGGTGGGTGCAGACTTGATGGGCCGAATGGCCTCCTTTTGCACTGTAGGATTCTATGATTCTAAAAATGCAGCTGCCAATGGCAGGGGAATTTCACAGTAGCTTCATTGCAGTGTTAATGTAAGTCTTGTGACTAATAAATAAATTTTAACTTTAAAGGAGGGGGAAAATGGAGGATAGCAAGCGGCTAAGAGACAGAGCACAGAGATGGCTGAGGATTGTAGAACTGGAGAGATTAGAGAGGTGGGGTAGTGAGGAGGTGAAGCCATGGAGGAATTTGGAAACAAAGATGAGAATTTTAAAACCAAAGGCAGATGTGTAAATATGTGCATGTAGCATCCTAATATGGTGCCATGTTGTTTTCTACTGACGTTTATTGTCAGGTTGAAGACCAAATACCTTCTATTTTTTTTTGTTTTAAATGCATGCATGATATTTAACTTGTGTGTGGCTGCACAGATTAGAAGGAACATTGACGGGGTTGCTAGTTTTAAAATGGCTGACAAAATCTCAAACACATGAGAACAGGTTTTAGCAAGAAAAAGTATACTTAAAGATACACACAAGGACTTGAGGTTTAGCACTGCCCTTTATCGCCATGCTTTTTGAACAGATTGATTCCACCTAGCCACATCTAAATGTTTAAATGTTAGGCAATTTAATTCTCCAAATAAGAATCTAATTCCCAGACCCAACTGGTTGGAATAAGGATGTGTATTTCTCAGTGTGGTAGATGTGGATTTGGCCCCATATAGCCTCACATCTGAGGTCATAGTTCAAAACGGGTCATAAGGAATTGACTGCCTAGTTTACATCACTCCCAGTTTTTAAATTAATGTATGTAATTTCTGGAGTGGGATTTGAATCCACAATCTTCACTCCTTTAGGCCGAGTATGCTACACTGAGCCAAGCTGGCACTTAAGAGTAATAAAGATATTAGTGTTAAATGATAGAATACTGTGAACGGTTCCAGTCTCCATATTACAAAAACCATCATAGAAGTACTGGAGAAGGTGCAAAAAAAATAACTAGCATGACACCAGGACTGAGATGTTAAAATTATCAGAAGAGATTGAACGGGCTGGGGATCTTGTCTCCAGAAAAGAGAAAACTGAGGGGTGAATTATTAGAGGTCTTTAAAGTTATGAAAGGATTTGATAAGGTAGGTGTAGAGAAGTTGTTTCTACTTGTGGACGAGTCCAAAACCAGGGGCCATAAACATAAGCTAGTCACTAATAAATCCAATAAGAAACTCAGGAAAAACTTCATTAACTAAGAGTGGTTAGAATTTGGATCTTATTGCCACAAGGAATAGTTGAGACGAATAGTACTGATGCATTTAGGAGGAAGCTACATAAGCACATCAGGATAAAGGAATAGAAAGATATGTTGATGGGTTTAGATGAAGAAGGTTGGGAGAAGGTTGGAGTGGAGCATAAACACTGGCATAGACCTATTGGGCTGAATGGCCTGTTTCTGTGCTATTAACAGTTAGTAAAACTTTGTATAGAGGTAAGTTTTATGTTGACATTTGAGTACCGGACAAGGCAATGTGGTGATAACAGAATCAACATTCATTTTTTATTAGAAATGTACCCATTAAAATGAAGCATTTGCTGCACAACTAGTGCACTTTTCCTACATGAAGCATTTATTGCTGGAATTTACACAGCCACAAGACAATCTATCCCATTATGTTTATCACAGCTGTTTGAGAAACTATAATTCTCTAATCAAATGATGTCACCTTACAGTAAACATCTGCTTCACCTTAACTTCGAGAAACAACACTGCTTTTATGATTCTGAAATAGTAATCAAATACTTTGTATATTCTCTGCCACGGGTTTTACCTGTAAATGGTCTGTTTACCAGAAATTCTTCAAGGAATCTGTCAACAATTTCGACCAAATGAAGGAATGTGCTATACAGTAATAAACATTTTTTCTAAACACATTATACTACATTATATTCAGCTTTAAACATGCATATAAAGGATACATGCTGGGGTCAAATTGTGTATTATATGTTATACAAGAAACTCAATGGAATAGTACACTAATAACAAATTCAGAAATATGTTACCAGATCCACAAGCTGTGTGAATATCATATTTAGCAAGAACCCAACCTGTCTATTTATACCATAGCCAGATTGCTGCATTAAAAAACAATTAACTTACAAAAAACAATGACAGACTTATCTGGTGGATTAATTGAGTGATGACTTCCGTGGTTCAATCTTAATGGCTGGGCAGAGTCAACCTCAGCTGCAACTGGAGCCTTTGGAGATATTATTGCACAGTTAGAAACTACTCTCAGCCAATGACAGGAACAAGTTGGGCACAGAGCCAAAGCAGCACTGAGCTGCGATGTCAAAAATTTCCAGCTTCAAGGGTGGTAGAGTCATGTGGACCAGAAATTAGATATTAATTTTCATTTGAGAAACTAAGTGAATGTGACACATTTTACAAGAATATGTTGCAGTTGCAATTTTTAATTGGACTCGCATTAGCACTTTCCATATTTGGACTTTGAACAGTTTGGTGGAACAAAAATCATATCCAATGGATGTTGTATCGTGCCAGAGTCAAGGATCATTATTTTAATCATATTTTATACATTGTAAATGAGAATGTGTCTTTTCAAAAATTCACGGAGGATCATTACTCAAAGCATTTGCAACGCTTCAGATATTTTCATTCTGCACAATTTAACTTCCTTCCAATCCAAACAAGTTAGCCAGAGATGAAAAAAATCTTTGCAATTGTTTCAAGACTAATAAGATTGCTTTTTTTTCTTGTTATTTATACAATATTTCCCCATTTAATGCTACCTGAGCCAGCTTTGCTTGCTGCTTCAGTCAGAAGGATTAGACCCTTTGTATCCATCAGAGATTAGCTTAATGCACCTTAACATTGGACTGCCAGCCCATTCACCTGCAAAGGCTTGAACTGTTGTGGTCTTGGAAGAATTTTATAGGTTCTACTGGATTCTTCCAGTCCCGTTAGCAAGGCAGATTTGTTAGCATTGGTTTTATACTCCTGAATCTGATTAAGTATCAGCGTCACTTACTCTGAGGCAAGACAAGTTTCATTGTTCTAAATTCTTCAGTTAGCTTGAAATTTCAGTGCTCCCTTCCTGAAGCTGGTCTGTCAGACCAATAGCAATTGCAAATTGGCAATTACCATGTAAATGTCAAACAATGGTCAGTATTACAATAGGGATTCTCAATATCAGACTATAGTATGGGTCATCATGTTATTGCTCCCATATTAACCTATATGATATGTGGTATATTAGAATCTTTATAAAGTCGGTATCTTGAATTTGTGAAGGTTTGTGCTGTAGTGGCCCTGAAGTATTTGTTTTGCTGCCACTTGATTTCATGGATTAGAAATTTGGTCCAAAAGAAAAATAAATTCCTGGTCACATCTTTGGAATTTGCAATACCTGGGATTAGAAATATAAAAAAATATATTTTTCTTTGTAATCTGCAGCTTTATTTTGTTAAGATAGAGAGGTGAATATTTTCAATGTTATAAGAGTGATTCTGTCATCTACCACTTTAAGACGTTTGTATAAAATTTTCAAACAAACTTTTAATTATGTGTATTTGACTCAACAATCCATATATAAGAAAAAGGGACAGATCCATAGTTTGTGCTTTATAGATTATTCTTCCCTCTATTCCTTGTTATTCTTTTCCTGTTTAGTTCTCTTTCTCTCCCATTCTCATGTCATTTACAGGACTTCCTAACTAAAGGTTAGTGGTGATTTTGTTGTGGTTTGCTTCACATTGATGTTAATTACTCTGTAAAACACAGCCCAGAATCAGGGAGAGTCAACTTTGGAGCAAAATGCACTGAAACTTCAGATTACGCTACAAAAGTAGCAATTTACAGTGTAATTTCATCCTATGAAGATGTGCAGTAAAATGATTCCCAGACAATGCCAATTGACCATTAAGAAATGCTGGAAAATGATGCAGGTCACTGTGTAGCTTTCCCTTCTTCCACATACTATGTAACACCTCCCCCCACCTCCTGAAAATGGAATCATAGTATCTGAGGAATGGCAGGTTTATTCTTGTAACTAATCCCTCTGTGGTGACATGTTGTTGTCAGCTGTCTCTCGATTTGAGAATGACGTCTATTCAGGGTTGTGAGTTGCTGCCATTGGTTTTCAAGTGACTGAGCAGGCCGATTTTTAACCCACATCTTTTTGAGAATCTAGGGCAAGATGTCCCATGGGGTGGTGGGATCCAGAGTCAAGGATTTGCTTCCTTTTCTTTCCCTCTATGTTGCAACAAAACACTGTGCCAGCCAGTACCAAAAAAAATCAATGTTTTTTTCTTTACTTTTTGCTCCAATTTTCTCCCCTCCTTTGATGTGGTTGACTCCTTGCTTATGTACATCTCATAGCATGGTGGCACAGTCGTTGGCACTGCTGCCTTATAGCGCCAGGGACCTGGGTTTAATTCCCGGCTTGGATCACTGTCTGTGTGGAGTTTGTACCTTCTCCCCGTGTCTACATGGGTTTCTTCCAGGAGTTCCGGTTTCCTCCCACAGTCTGAAAGATGTGCTGGTTAGGTGCATTGACCTGAACAGGCACTGGAGTGTGGCAACTAGGGGAATTTCACAGTAACTTCATTGCAGTGTTAATGCAAGCCTACTTGTGACTAATAAATAAATTAACTTTAGATTTGGGCACCCCCTTGAACTTCCAGAAAGGTCTTTTTTTTTGGTTATTAAGAGGGGGAGTCTTGACTGATTTTCTCTTACCTATCTCAGAGATGTAGATACCAATTCTGCTTCCCTCACCTCCATCCCAACTGAGAATAACTAATACAGCATCATAGGTCAAAACGTGGACATTCCTGGTCTGAATGACTCAACTACTTAGTGCTTTAACCAGCAAAGCCACTGACAAAATCAATTCAAACATTCTAACCCTCTCCAGTCTGGTCAATTTGGCATTGAAAGTACCAGAATATATAGAATATTCTGTGAAAACCCTTCATCAAAAAACAAGGGCCACTTATTACATTGAATCCCAAAGTTTAAAGTGCTCTGTCATAATTTATATTTGCCTTTTTTTTTAAAACAAGTGATCCTCAACATGAAATCAACCCTGGAAATTGAGAGGTGGGATTGTATGGAAATCATGGGTACGTATGAATGAATGAACTGATCACATAATCCCAGTGAAGAACTACACTTTCAGTGAGGATAAGTCATATAACTTGTGCTACTGTTTCATAGAAGTCAAACCGTTGACCAGTTTGAGCCTCGTAACAGCTTTAAGTTTTATTCGGTGGATCCCGAGCTGTATTTCATGTTCCGCCTTCTCCCCCTTAGTGCAGCTTGTGCATAAAAAAACAGGTGCATGACTCATCTGGCTTTTTGAAGTTGGGTTCTTAAAAGTCACGATGGAGTTTGGTGTATTGGTTTGAAACTTTGATTTCTTTTCAATTGCCAGCTTTTATTTTACTTTGCATTTTCACTTGTGCATTTTTTTTCTCACTGCTATTTTTTTTGCAATACAAAACTTTCACTTATCATTCCTTTTCCTACGACAGCAAACAAAGTGCCCCTTTGGAAATGGAAATGAAACTTCAAGATTTAGGTACAGAAGATGAATTCGCATGGAGACCAGAAAGCGAGTTCCTCGTTGACTATGGAGGCTTCTATCCATATCCCAGTTTGTCCATTCACTATCTTCAACAGTTATAACTAGACCTCTTAAATGAGATCTGTTTTTCTGCTTCTAATTCACAAGGAAGGTTGTCTTCCATATGAGATGTTAAATTAAGGTTCTGTCTGCTATACAGGTGGATTTAAAAGAAAATTGTAATGGATGGTTGGTATGGCTGACTTTGAGAAAGGATGGGATCAAATAGACAAAAAATCTATTTCCGTTAGAAGTGATCTTGTGACTTTCTCAGAATTAGTCCTTACAATTTAAAACAATGGAAACAAAACACTCCGCAGACCAGCTACATTAATAGTGCCTAGTTTGTGACTGCTGTGTTGTTTTAAAAGCATATTGCATGTGAAATCATTAACATTATAAGTTTTAATTTTTGTTTCATCCTTGCAATTTTCTAATGTTCTCTCAGTAAATTGCAGGTATCCAACATATAACATATAGCTAGACATTATGGTGCATACTCCATAATTATTTTCATTCAAATAACAAATTATAAATTGAATTCTGTTTCCCTCTAATTGACTAACGACTACTTCTCTGCTTACAGATTAAAAAAAATATTCTTGGGTTAGTGTCTCTAGCAAAGTCAGCATTTATTGCCAAGTTAAGGTTCTTGCAGGGTATGTAGCAAAGGCAGTTCTCGGCTTTTGACCCGGCGATGAAGGAATGACAATATGTGTCCAAGTCGGAATGGTGTGTAATTTGGAGGTGGTGGCATTCCTAAGCTTATGTTGCCTTTGTTCTTCTAGGTGGTGGAGAGGCGCTTGTCAGAGAAGCCTTGGCTCGTTACTGTAGTGCATCATTTAGATAGAACACACTGCAGCAGCCACAATACAAGCATAAAAAGTAAATAAACTGCAAACTTAATTAAAACTGCCTTCCTTCATACAATGTGTGACATCTTAGATTAGAGCCAGCTTGGGCAGCTGGCTGTTGTCATTTCCGTTCTGCCTGACTCAATTTCTGTACTTCAGTTTGTTCACATACAGATCTGAAAACCTGCTACATCTGTCCTTGTACTGACTACAGAAATGTACGCATACCAACAAACTCCTGTTTAAGCATGTGCTGCCCCGTATCATAAAAAAACACATACCATGAGATTTTCAAAGAATTAACAGTCACTCACCTTCAGATGAGGTATTAACTTATGACTTCAAAAGTACATATTTGGTACAGGTCCTTTAATGGTGAGTGATGAATGCAGGATTAGGTAGAAGTATTCCACACAAGTTTTACTGATGCCTCTCATCGCTAGTTCATTGCTTTGAATGACTGATCACTGGAGTATGCACCAGATGTGCTATTAGAGAAACAGAGGATCATGTATTCGATTCCTTGGTGATACTCTATTGGTGGCAGAAACTGATCCTGCCTTTAATCCGCAGCCTTCTAATGGGAGGGTGAAATTATCTCATACAAAGTATGAGATACTCTAAATATTTTGCTAATTCCAAAGTATAATTGCCCACAACATTTGCAGAGACATTGCAACAAGAAACAACTGCCAGCTAACACAGAATATGCAATGAGTTTTCAGTATTGAAAGGGTTAATTAATATGAGTAATACTTGAATGGAACAAGCCTAATGAGATGTATGGTATGGATGGCTAGAGAGGACAATTACTAAGCATTCTCCAGAAATTTTGCATAACCTGGTTTAGTTTGACATTCATTTCAGCCCTGCCGATAGCCTTGGAGACTGCATTCTTTTTGAAAGAGTTTGGTGTCACAATCAATTCTAAACATTCTCCAGTGACAAAAGTGCCAGGACATTTCTCTTAATAGCACTGATTCTGAAGTATTCAAATTTGTCATCACACAGTAAAATACATCTGAAAAAAAACAGTTAAAGGATTGAATTCTAATATCCAAATTAAGTAAATGGCTTTATCGCAGTCTGAAAATTACAGAAACTGTGAGTTTGTTACTTATGTTTTTATAGGCTTGTAAGTTTACCACATAAGTTAAAACATAGGCTGTAAACATTGCCATCAGATGTCTGTTGCAGATAAAAGACCTGCTTCATATATGGAAATTGACTAGGTGAAGAAACGACAGTAAAAGCCAATGTTCCGTGTCAGATTTCACTGCTTCCTCTCTCATTCTGCCAGTGTGGTATCAGGAATTCTAAGCAGTGGGCAATGCCAAACAGCTGTAGGAACCAGCCAGACCTACAGAAACAAGAAGGAATAGTAATTAGAAATCTACAAAATCAAGCCTAAAATGGTAATCATCAGGTTGAGATGTGACAGATGCATTAGGATCAATTTTAAGCCTGTTGGTTTTAAGAGGGCAGTGGTAAGGGCAAGTGTGAAATGCACTAACTGGCCTGAGTTTCAGATTCAGGGCTTTTTAAACTCCCAGCTGTCTTTTAAGTGCTACTGGTCTACTTCCCATCTGGAAGGGTGGAAGAGGACACAAAGCAGCTGCCGATCATGGAAAGACTGGCTAGTCTTCAAGCAAGTGGCAACAAGGGATGGAATGGGGATGGGGGGTGCGGCGGTGGTGGAGTCCTGGACAGAGGAGGGTGCGACTTTCCTCAGGGGACTCAAAGGATCACTCTTACTCCTCCTGGCCCCATAAAGGAAAGTTTTGCACACCTTGAAGAACCTTTTTCTGTCTGAAGACCAGGAGTATTTCCTGTGATGGCATCTGTAAACGTGGGGATTTGGTATATGGAAAATTAGGAGTTCATATTAGTGGCATGCTTCCACAGTGCAGTGCATCAATGATATTCCACGTCTTCATCTCCTGATTTATGATGTGGAGATGCCAGCGTTGGACTGAGGTGAACACAGTAAGAAGTCTCACAACACCAGGTTAAAGTCCAACAGGTTTATTTGGTATCACGAGCTTTCGGAGCGCTGCTCCTTCATCAGGCCAGTCATCTGATGAAGGAGCAGTGCTCCGAAAGCTCATGATACCAAATAAACCTGTTGGACTTTAACCTGGTGTTGTGAGACTTCTTACTGTCTCCTGATTTATGCACAATTGCAATGTTCCTCAGAATTCTTGCAGGTTGAAATAAATGGCATTACCAGGGAAAATACAAACTAATTGTTTGCCACTTCAGATGACAGCATTATAGGATTGAGCTGCCATGTATTTAATGAGCAAATCTAAAGAAGCTCTTCAATTAAAGTCTCATTGCACCACTGCAAGCAAAACCTTGTCTTTATTGTATACATCAGAGTTATGAAAGGCTGCTGAGAAACTATTGTCAGATTAAAGTATTTATTGTATTTTATGCATTGTACCAAAGTGAAGTACGAAGCTCAGTGGTCATGTGGAGCACCACTCCTTCAGTTTGCTGCACCACTCTGGGTATTAGACGCTCTAATTGTTGATGCTATTCTGTGTTGCTTCACTTCTATATCATGACCACCAAGCAGCATCACTACTTGTCTTCAACAACAATGCTAACTCTCTTGCACAGTAAAGATCAAAGTACTGAACCTGGTGTTGATTTGCACCTGTTGCTGAAAGTCCTGGTGGGTGCCAACAACAACCTGGAAGAAGAGGCATTTTGCCCTTTTATGAGTCTTGCGTCCAAACATTTCTGCCCCATGGTTCACACTTCCAATGTCTACAACAGAGAAGCTCCCTCCTATCTGTGTGGGAGATACAGGACCGAAGTATCAGGTGAAATTTGGGTTTGATATGTTTTGATGCTGTGGTTAGAGGGATGATGCCAATATATTGTACTCACATATTTTGTAGTGAGTTGTTCCATTCACCAAGTTGCTCTCAAAAGCTTCTTCTGCCTGCTGTCCACCTACTGTGGGCTCAAACCTGTACTTTTCAGGTACCAAACAAGTAATGACTATATTTCATGGGAAGTAAGTAGGCAACATTCTTTTGGGATCCAGGTGGTGTCAAGATACATCCAGCAGGAAAAGCTCAGAACCCAGTTGATACTCTGACATCCTGGCATTTAGACGAGGCTAGTTCCACACACCATCAAAGTGCTGTTAATGATTGACCAATCAATCTCCTCACCAATGAAATCTGGAGAAGTAAACTATCCTGATAGCTGGGATTCTTTTTATTTCACTCCAGATCATCTTGCAAGCCAAAAACATCTTTGGTAGGGTAGTCCGAGATAGATAAACAAGAGGAAACTTACTAGTAATCAGCTCTGATAAACTGCATGGTTATAGGTGGTTAAACTCCACCATTAGGAAGGATGTGAAGAATTTGAAGAGTATAGAAGAGAATGATATATGCTACAGCCTTTAAAGGGGAATTGGATAAATATTTGAAGGAAAAAATATTGCACAAGTACGGGGAAAAAGCAGGGGAGGCAGAAGAGTTGAACTAACTGGATTGCTTTGTGAAGAGCTGATTTAGATTTGATGGGCTAAAAGTTCTTTATCTGCTCTTTACTATTCTATGACTCTATAATATCCCTCTGCACATCCTCTAAACTTTGACCCTGCTAAGCTGCACCTGCTCTGAATTTAGGTAACTAGGATATAATGGGCAAACAAAAACTCTAAAGGTGGATATGAATTTTTCAATAGCTTGCAGTGGCGGCAAGGCGTGAATGGCCGAAAAATTACGGCCATTTAGTTTCTTTGGCCAAGTTCTTAATACCTCTAGGTGAACGGCCCTTGAACATATAAATAATTATAATTAAACTAACAGTGATCAGCAAAATATTTGTGATAAAATTAGCATCTTTAATGCAAAAGTACTTCTTTAAATACAGGATTGCTAATTATTTTTCACAAAAATCTTTAACAGAATCAAAACTAATCACTCTGAAGAAAGCTACACAAAGCTGCCCATGTATGATGTGAAGTCAGGCCTCAGAATATAAATATAAATTTTGTCTAGCGCGGTTTCCTTGTTACAGATGTGTAACAGAAATGTCCATTGACCTCTGGCATGAATTTCCGGTCTCGCTTGAGCGAGGCCATAAAATCCCGCTCAACATCTCCAGTTATATAGCAGGGCCTCAGTTTACAGTTGGCATGCCAGCCTATGTTGTGTCCAAAGTCTCTGGAGTGGGATTATGAACTCACGACCTTCTGACTCAGAGGGAAGAGTGCTACCATACAGCCAAAACTAACCTCTTAATTTTAGTACTGGGGAGTCTGTTGGATCTATTGGTTGGACAGCTGGTTTGTGATGCAGAGTAATGCCAACAGCACAGGTTCAATACCTGTACCAGCTGTGGTTATTCATGTAGCCCGCCTCCTCAACCTTGCCTCTCGCCTGATTTTAACCTGAGGTGTGGTGATCCTCAGGTTAAAATCACCACCAGTCTCCCCTCAAAGAGGGGAGCAGCCTATGGTCATCTGGATATAAGCAACTTTACCTTTGATTTTAATATTACCTTCCTGGTTTTCTCTAGAAAGAGATTTCAATATTTTACATTCGTTATGGCCCCACCAACCTATCAACTACCAACTTTTTCATTTGCAAAACATCACCTAAGCACCCAATATGGTTGGCGAGGGGCTGGGCTTACGGGTTGTAAGTGGACAGCATATTTGTGAAGGCAGAAGCAGGTGTTGGTCTATTTGCATATTCAAATGGGGGAGTCTAACATCTGTTTAAGACCCCTTATGCATAATTGGGATGGCCTGAATGCAGCTGATAATAGGCAAGTTGGTTCAGGAAATCAAGGTCCACATACACTCTAACCAGAATCGGCATGCTGCCATCAAATTCTCAAGTCTATATTTTTCCCATTATTCAATCAGCTTTATATTAGTATCAAACTCATACTGTAATGTAAGTCGTTAAGAAATACACTGCTCTGGATTTCTGCTTTAAACCTGTAAATGTTGAATATAAATTCTTCATTAACCATTTATACTGCAGTACTATTCCAGTAAAGGAACTGCTGGTGGCTGCCACCAAGAAGGTAACGTAAAAGAAATATACTTACCTGAATGTAGAGCAGAGAGAAGAAGGGTACTCCTTGTCCCCGTGGAGTGCTGAAGACAGTTTACTTTCCCATTCTTTTGATTGCTTTGCCTCGTCTTTGATCCCTCCTCCAAGTAAGCCCCTCCCATCCCAATCAAAACTCCGCCGGTCATTTCCCCTCTTTCCAATCATTTCAATCAAGGCATTCAAGAGGACATTGGAGGATTATTTGAATAGAAACAATGTACAGGCGTATGGGGAAAAGACAGAGGAGTGGCACGAAGCCATGATGCTTGTTTAGGCAGCCAGTGCAGGCACAATGTGACAAAAGGTCTCCTTCTGCATCGTAACAATTCTTTGATGTGCAGATGCCGGGGGTGGGTACAGTAAGAAGTCTGACAACACCAGGTTAAAGTCCAACAGGTTTATTTGGTAGCATGAGCTTTCAGAGCGCTGCTCTGAAAGCAGAGCAGAGCAGCGCTCCGAAAGCTCGTGATACCACATAAACCTGTTGGACTTTAACCTGGTGTTGAGAGGCTTCTTACTGTGCTCACCCAGTCCAACGCCGGCAACTCCACATCATGGCTACTGCAAACTGCCGGCTCAAATTGGAGAGGATCTCCAAAAAGATCACGCATCGCAACACAGATATCAAGTTTCTACAAAGATGCAAGAAAGCAGACAAGATACCGAAAGGACTACAGATCACAAACCCACCCAGGTCAACCTATAACACAGACTACACTGAGAGACTTTGCCCTCACACCTCTCTCACACTCCTCAACCACCTCATACACCAGCTCTACAGCAGACGCCACATAACTGGAAATCAAGATAGAGTCCATGTTCTCAACTTGCACTCAGGATGCAGCAGACCAGCTGCAAAACACTGCCAAGCAGACGAGACAACGGAACGACGCCATCTACATGCACACCAAAAACAAGTCTTTGATTCTGTGATTTCCCCATCCCTCCTGATTGCCTCCTCTCTCCCAATCAGTTTGCCCTCTCCCAATTTACGCACCCCCCCCCATCCCAGATCACTTCACTGCCTTTTCTGATTGTTCCCTCTGCTTTTCGATGCCAGCCCTCTCCTAGCTGGTTCCTTCCTCCCTTTCAATTTCAACCCTCTCAATCATTGTTCCTCTCCCAATGACTACCTTGGCCATCCCAGAACATACCTGAGAAATCCTCTTGGCCAGAAAGGTGCCTGGTGATACCAAGTAGGCGTCTGTTGCCCAACAGCCTAACACAAATGAGGCTCAGTATTAGGTGTCTCTCAGGTCATAGATTTTTCAAACAAATTTAGATGCCACACATAAAGAGTGGATGTTTAAAATTGATTATTTTTAGCATTGTACAATGTTTAGGGAAATATCAATTACATATAAAAATTTGCAAAGTCAGTGATATCCATAAAGAAGATGAAGCACTTTCAAATAATACAAGTAAAATATAAAGCCACATAAAATTGCTCCTGGGACTAGGGTACTTTTTAATATAACCAGCATAAGTCTCAGCTTCTGTGGCTGCTCATCTTCAGCTGGGTCCAAGTTTGAGAGCACAGATGGAGGTACTTATCCAAATTTCTCCACCATCCTGTGTGCAGGCTTTGTTTGATACCCCCTAAGTCCATAGTTTTACTTGAAACTGAGAATTTAACTGCTCAGAATTGTGTGCAAGAAGCTGCCACCTGTTGTGCTATGACACAATGGCTGGAATCTTCCATTCTGGAGTTTAAATTCGGTGGCAAGCACGGGATATCTTATCATGAGTGACCTTGAGCTGTTCAGCTCATTAAATATACCTTAGTGAGGCTGTCACTGATTCTTGCAGCAGGGGCAGGCAGGGAGTTACCATCTCCTGCGTCACTTCATGGGGTCGAAGTTCCTGGTACCATATTTAAAAGACATTCTGTATTATTCCTTTGACATTGGCCCAGCCACTTCTCCACCCTTCCCCAGTAACCTTCTCACTTCCTTCATCATTCTCCACGCAACTTACACTGTCACCACTCGGCCTCAAGCACAGATTAGCAATTACAGACACTCCCCAAGGAGGACAATGCAGCTCACTGTTAATCACAGAAGTCTACCTCGCCAGATGCACACTCAACTTATGGGTAATATTGAAATTTCTAATTTCTCGCTGTTCGGGTACTTAATTTGGAGGGGAACTTAATTCTGGCAAGTTTGTTTTTAATAAGCTTGCATGACATGCTAATGCATGTAAAAGGGCTTCCCAGTATTGTTTGTTAGAAAACTTGACCCGCCTTAAAGTCCCAAGACCATCATTGCTGAAGTTCATCTCACTATCAGGAGGCTATTTTTTGCCAGGTGTCCCCACTCGGCATGCTTCCCATTGCTGGCAGGATTGGAAGATTACATCCAACATGTCAGCACACTGATGTCCTGAACCACCAGAGGAAACATACAAATTGTAGGGGCCGAATTTTCTTGGCTCTTAGCCAATTCCCACTCTAACTCTGGCAGATATTTGATGGCAGGGCTCTTGATCATAAATCAGGGCCCAATGAGATTATTAGGACCCCAATTGAAGTTTTAAATGAACAAGTTAGTGGAGTATGCACTGTGCACAAATCACCCATGCATAATTGTCTTGAGCGGCTGAAGCAGTGGATCTTAAAGAACTGCTACAAAATCAGTCCGAAGAACGTTTGCGCTCTTACATATTTTGTGGAACCAGGAGTAGGCGTGCCTTCATAAATATACTGTCTCTCTCCTCCACTCCAGTCCCATATACAGACTAGCACAGCCTTTCAAATTCCTGAGGCTTGAAACTGGGTCTTGATTCAGGTCTCTTCACCCTTGGATCAGGCACTTTCACTGATTGGAGGTCAGTAAAAATCTACTCAGTTCAATGCTTGCCCCCTCTTACACAGGCTGCAGCAACCTGGATCTTCAAAGTGTGAGGAGGGGAGGAGGAACTAAACATTCCCTCTCTTCCCCTCACCCAGGCCTGAAAGGTGTTAGATATTCGGCCAGCATGTGTGGGTGAGCGTCCAGTCGTGCAAATGCCCACTGGCCCCATGCTTCAAGTTTTTAGGTGTGCAGATCACCAATAATCTAACCTGGTCCAGGAAGTGAGGTAAATTACCTCATTTTTCTTTGGTGGAAATTTGTGGAGCTTGTAGGGTCGAGGATCTAGATGACCCTTTGCAGAGCCCTGCCTGACAAAGGGTCATCTAGCCTTGAAACATTGGCTCTATTCTCTTTCCACAGATGCTGTCAGACCTGCTGAGATTTTCCAGCATTTTTCTGTTTTTGTTTCAGATTCCAACATCCGCAGTATTTTGAGTTAATCTTTGTTTGGGTGGTGATGTTGAAGGTAAAAATTGATCAGAATAAATGCAAGGCCTGCTTTTGATTAGAACACAGGACCATAAGAAATAGGAGCAGGAGTAGATATACAGATCCTCAAGACTGTTCTGCCATTTAATAAGATCACGGCTAAACTTTCATACCAACTCTAATTTGTTACCCTATCCCCATATCCAATGATTCCCATCGTCCCCAAAAATCTATCAATCTCAGTCTTGAATATACTGAACAACTGAGCATCCACACATCTCTGGGAGTCAAGAATCCCAAAGATTCACAACCCTCTGATTGAATAAATTTCTCCTCTGCTCAATTCTATCTAGGTGGCTTTTATTCTGAGATAACGTCCCCTAGTTCCAGACTCTCCAGCTAGTGGAAAGATCCTGTCAATTCCCCTGAGAATTTTCTATATTTCAGTGTGATCACCTCTTGTTCTTCGAAACTCCAGGAAATATAAGCCCATTCTATTAAATCTCTCCTGAGAGGACAACCTTCTCAACTCAGAAATCAATCCAGTGACTAGCATTAGCCCGAGTTATTGAAAAGCCTTGGCTACTGCTAACTAGCCTGCCATGTGGAAGTATGAGAAGTTATTTAGGTTTTAAGTGTTAGGAATCTTGGAAATACTAATTTTGCTTGATCATTCGGCATGTAATATCCATTAAATCATAGAAACCATAGAAACCCTATGGAATGAGGCCATTCGGCCCATCAAGTCTGCACCGACAGCCCCACCCCAGGCCCTATCTCCACAAACCCACATATTTACCCCGCTAATCCCTCTAACCTACACATCCCGGAACATTAAGGGGCAAGTTAGCATGGCCAATCAACCTAACCTGCACATCTTTGGAGTGTGGGAGGAAATCGGAGCACCAGGAGGAAACCCACACAGCAACGGGGAGAACGTGCAAACTCCACACAGACAGTAACCCAAACCGAGAATCGAACCCAGGTCCCTGGAGCTGTGAGGCAGCAGTGCTAACCACTGTGCTACCGTGCCGCCCCTATATGTACCCTCTCTATGGCAAATATATCCTTCCTTAGGCAAGGAGAGCCTAACTATACACGGTACTCCAGGTGTGCTCTCTCCAAAGCCCCATATTTTTGCAGCAAGACTTCCTTACTCTTAATCCCCAAACGCCTTGCAACAGAGGCCAACAGATCACATGCCTTTTTAATTGCATGCTGTACCTATTAGCCTGCTGGACACTGGTATTATTACAGTTCAGGTCAAAGCTTGCTTTAACATGAAGGTCATTCATAAATACGTTAAAAGTCTGCATAAACTTTCATGAAACACTATATCTGAGCCAAAATAATTTAGCAATTTAGAATAACGGGGTTTGGTCAGTTTGGTTTCATATGTAAGCAGAGGACAGTCTGAAGCAATCAACACATCGTTAACTGCTATACATATTCAATATAGCAGACTAAGAAAAGTTTTGGTCTGTTTATACAGTACCGTTAAATTTTGAAGAATGGAGACCAGAACTATGAATACATGGTGTACGTGACAGAATTGGACCATAACTTTATATTTTTAATGAAAACAGAATGCTTCTGTAGAGGGATTTTTTTTTAGCCACAACCTACTTGTTTTGAAGGCAAAATCTAGAAACACAGTGCTGCAAATTAGTGCTAAACAGTGTCATCATAACCTCAGCAGAAGAACGAGTACAAATCAGCTACCCTCGATTCTCAGGGGCATAATAAAAGGAAGATTACGCTGTCTATTGAACTTGGTATGTTTTCACTGCTTCAAGGCTTGTGGTGTATGTTAAGGCAAGATCTATCCCATCCTATCTAAATGGGCAGGGCTTAATGAAGTGTAAAGTTCAACAGAAGGAATGCTCAAATTTCACAATTATTCACTCATGGGAACACTTGACATATAATTCCCGCACTCCCCCCTAATTCCAAAGAACTGAAAAAGCTTGGATATGCTGGATTTCCACAGCTTGTGGGATGCATCGCTCTGTCTTGTAGGGAATAGAACCTCTGTCCAGCCCCTTATGAGGCAAATGTTGTCAGTGTTGGATCTGGGGCATCCTAAGTCTTGTGTTCCTGCTTACTTGGTTCATTCAACAACTTGCTGTGATTTCCACTGTGCTTTGAGAGGCAATATAAGCACACAGAGGGTACACAGTGAACAAATGTTTGCAGTTTACATATTCACAATTTGCCCTCAGTATGGAAAACTTTGTCAAAGTCAAACAACATCATAGTGACCGGTTTTAGCCCAATTTATTGAAAAGCCTTGGCTCCTGCTGCCTCGCCTGGTCTGTAAATGTAACAGTGACTCATTGCTTAGATTTTAAGTGTTAGAAATCCTGGAAGCACTAATGTTGCTTGACCATTCAGCTTGTAATGTCAATAATATGCAGTGACTTTGGAAATCTGCAGCTATTCCATCGGACTCCCTCGTAATTCCATCCCACTAGCAGGGATCTGGGTGTGCTGGATCTTAACCATTTGTGGGATTTGATGGCCTGTCTTGTAGGGCTAGAACTTCTGCCCTGCTTCTTAGAAGGCAGATATCATCAGTGGTGGATCTCCAAGGTTTCCCAGGTCTGGAGTTCCTCCTTTCTTGGCTCATTTGGGACACTGTATCATACTGGAGACTGGTAAGCCCAGCGAGATAAAACACACTGGTGTCCAGATAGGGAGAGGCTAACCCCACTAGGCCAGGCATCAATCCCTGAAGACTACTCAAGTTTTTCATAGTTCATGAATAAGCCTCATGTCGCAGGAGTCAAAAGTGAGGATGACTGTGGTCTGGTAGGGGCTGGGGGATGTGGAAAGGTTGGGATGTTTCCAAAGGGGTGCAGGAACTGGATCTTTGCAGTACATACGTCAGACAGCAACCATAGATGTGCTTGCTTGTCCCTCACAAATTAGATGCTATCTTATTGACCCCAGAAAAGCGTACCTGGAGAGAACAGTGGGAACAAACCTGCCAAAGCCACAAGGATCCTGGTTTGCGGATCTTTGGGGCCAACATAAATTTAGGTCAGTTTCGTTTTTCATCTTTATTTGTAATTATTAATAAAAATAGATTTAAAAATTCAGTGTGCTACAAATGATATTGTTTGAAATTTTAACAAATATCATTGTAATCTGTCACTGAAACAAGTGTTTTATTTGAAGTTTATATTAAAAAATTTAATTAAAATTGGCTCTCAAAGTAACCATGTTATCTAAATTAATTCCTACGCATTTATGTCAATCATTTAGGTTTTAAAATATATTTGGGCCTGAATTATTAGGATGTCCCTGCCATCGGCAGAGTTGGCGGGGAACACATTCCCGCTGGCTCTGAGAGGTCCACTGCCATTTTACGTTTTAAAGATTGTCGATTGGCAGCAGGTGGGACTTCTGTCCTCACTTGGATGAAAGCAATCCCTTGGAGAGTTGCCGGCTAATCAGATGGACTGTCAGCTCTTCAGCCCCTCCAGGCACTGTACTATAGTGGCCAGAAGAAGCATTGCAACAACATGCCTGGGACTAGGTGACAGGACATGGACAAAGGTCCTGGAGAGGGGAGGGCAGGGGTCCCCTGCGGAAGTCGCCAGGGGGGCGATTGGGGTATTGGAGGATAGGTCGGGGTGGGGGGAGGAAGGTCTGGAGGTGTCTAGTCTTTGAGGGGAGGGCTTCTGACAGAGGGTGCTCCTGCAACCTTCCCTCCGCGATTTAAGATTTGAAATTTTCCTATTTCCCTCCCTGATCTATAAGGCGCCTGTGATGACTTCAGCCAGGCTAATGAGGTTGGCTTGCTAGATATGAACTACCTGATGAGTCCTTGTTTTAAGTTTCCTTTGTGATTTGATTTTTGGTTCAGGCTGTTCCCCCTTCCTTTTGGGGAGCTGCCCCTTTTACTTTGTCCCTAAGTTAATTTGAGTTAGTTTATTAAGTTGGTACCTTAAAAGAGATATCTGATGAGTCCTAATTGATGGTTAAATCAGGGAACCTCATGCTCCCTATTTAAAGTAGGTATGTCAGACTCCTAGTCTGCATTCAGCAGGGAGCAACTGGAGAACTGGCTGTGTACAGATGTATGGTGTAAATAAAGTAACTTGGTGATGGAACTCACGCCTCCATGGAGTTATTACAGCACCTGCCAGTGTAAAAATTGAAGCTGAGCAGGAGAAGGCCTTTAAGTGGCCATTTAGTTGTAGACAGGCATTTCTGCGGCCACAGACATGACTCCAGGATGGTGTGTTGCCTCCCTGCAGCCAGGGTCAGGATGTCACTGGACAGTTGCAGGGCACCCTAAAGGGGGAAGATGTTAAGGCAGAGGTCATGGTACAGGTTGGTACGAATTATACAGGTAAAATGAAGGATGATGTCTTGCATCAAGAATTAAGGCAGCAGATTAAAAAGCAGGACATTAATGTTTGTAATCTCTGATATGGAGCTGCCGGCATTGGACTGGGGTAGGTGCAGTAAGTAGTCTCACAACACCGCATTAAAGTCCAACAGGTTTATTTGGTAGCACGAGCTTTCGGAGCATTGCCCCTTCATCAGGTGAGTGAAAAGTTGGGTTCACAAACAGGGCATATATAGACATAAACTCAATTACAAGATAATGGTTGGAATGCGAGTCTTAACAGGTAATCAAGTCTTTCCAGGTGCAGACAATGTGAGTGGAGAGAGGGTTAAGCACAGGTTAAAGAGGTGTGAATTATTTCCAGCCAGGACAGTTAGTGAGATTTTGTATGCCCAGGCAAGTCGTGGGGGTTACAGATAGTGACATGAACCCAAGATCCTGGTTGAGGCCGTCCTCATGTATGCGGAACTTGGCTATCAGTTTCTGCTCAGCGATTCTGCGCTGTCGTGTGAGGACGGCCTCAACCGGGATCTTGGGTTCATGTCATACGAGCTAGAAAAGTAACACGGACCACATGGAGAGGCAACTCCACTAAACTCTTACGTTGACCATGATGTAACCTTTTAACAGCACAATTTCTTCCGTGTATGTTCTTAAGATCACATCAGCTGGTTTTAAAGGAAGATGCTTTTGTTAGCAAGTAGTCTCAGGAATTAAAGATACAGCAACACCGGTATCGAACTCCATCCTCATAGATTGTCCACTTAACTTTGCAATCGCCCAGAATCTATGTGATTTGTCATGTATAGATAAGACATTCAGTTGGAGCTCTTCTTCATATTTCTGGACACTCTGTTCTTCACAGTCAAAATTCTTTCTTCCATGTTGTAAATTCAGAAAGGATGCTTTCTATGGTGTATCTGTAAAAATTGGTGAGAGTCATAGCGGACATGCCAAATTTCCTTAGCCTCCTGATAAAGTAGAGGCGTTGGTGGGCTTTCTTAACTGAAGGGACCAGAACAGGTTGTTGGTGATCTGAACACCTAGAAACTTGAAGTTCTTGACCATTTCCACTTCATTCCCGTTGATGTAGACTGGGGCATGTCCTTCACTACGTTTCCTAAAGTTGATGACTATCTCCTTCATTTTACTGATATTGAGGGAAAGTTTATTCGTGACTTTTAAGGGGCGTCTTGACAAATACATGAATAGGATGGGATTAGAGGGGTATGGTCCCTGGAAGGGTAGGGGGTTTTAGTTCACACGGGCAGCATGGTCAGTGCAGGCCTGGAGGGCCGAAGGGGCTGTTGCTGTTCTGTAGTTTTTTCTGTTCTTTGTTCTACTGTCATCGCACCAGATTCTCTATCTCTTTTCTGTACTCTGTCTCATCATTCTTTGAGATCCGACCCACTATGGTGGTGTCATCAGCAAACTTGAAAATGGAGTTGGAGGAAAATTTAGCCATACGGTCATAAGTGTATAAGGATTATAATAAGGGGATCAGGACACAGCCTTGTGGGCACTGGGTTGAGGATAATCATGGAGGACATGTCATTACTTATCCTGACTGATTGCAGTCTGTGGGTTAGGAAGTCGAGGATCCAGTTGCAGTGGGAGAAGCCGAGCCTTAGGCCATGGAATTTGGAGATGCGTTTTGTTAGGGTAATGGTGTTGAAGGTTGAACTGAGTTTGACCCATAGTCCAGCAATGTAGTCTCACAGGTTGGTATGGCTCCTGCTCTGACCAAGACCGCAAGAAACTACAGGTTGTGAATGTAGCCCAGTCCATCACACAGACCAGCCTCCCATCCAAAGCACATTCCTTTTAGAGTGAAGGGCAAGGCTGGTAGAAGTAGGGAACCTTGGATGACTCGGGATATTGAGACCCTGGTCAAGAAGAAGAAGGAGGCACATGACATGCATAGGCAGCTGGGATCAAGTGGACCCCTTGAAGAGTATAGAGGATGTAGGAGTAGAATTAAGAGAGAAATCAGAATGGCAAAAAGGGGACACGAGATTGCTTTGGCAGATGGGCCTTTCCATGCTGTAAACCTCTATAACTCTATAAGGCAGAGGAGAATCCAAAGAGCTTCTACAAATGCATAAAGGGCAAAAGAGTAACTAAGGAGAGAGTAGGGCCTCTTAAGGATCAACAAGGTCATCTATGTGCGGATCCACAAGAGATGGGTAAGATCTTAAATGAATATTTCTCATCAGTATTTACTGTTGAAAAAGGCATGGATGTTAGGGAACTTGGGGAAATAAATAGTGATGTCTCGAGGAGTGTACATGTAATAGAGAAGGAGGTACTGAAAGTCTTAAAGTGCATCAAGATAGATAAGTCCCCGGGACCTGATGAAGTGTATCTCAGGATGTTGTGGGAGGCTAGGGAGAAAATTGCGGGTCACCTAGCAGAGATATTTGAATCATCGACAGCCACAGGTGAGGTGCCTTTGTTTAAAAAGGACTGCAGGGAAAAGCCTGGGAACTACAGGCTGGTGAGCCTCACATCTGTGGTGGGTAAGTTGTTAAAAGGTATTCTGAGAGACAGGATCTGCAGGCATTTAGAGAGGCAAGGACTGATTAGGGACAGTCAGCATGGCTTTGTGAGTGGAAAACCATGTCTCATAAATTTGATTGAGTTTTTTGAAGGGGTAACCAAGAAGGTAGATGAGGGCAGTGCAGTTGATGTTGTCTACATGGACTTCAGCAAGGCCTTTGACAAGGTACCGCATGGTAGGTAGTTGCATAAGGTTAAATTTCATGGGATTCAGAGTGAGGTAGCCAAATGGATACAAAATTGGCTTGATGACAGAAGAGAGAAGGTGGTTGTAGAGAGTTGTTTTTCAAACTGGAGGCCTGTAACCAGCGGTGTGCCTCAGGGATTGGTGTTGGGTCCACTGTTATTTGTCATTTATATGAATGATTTGGATGAGAATTTAGGAAGTATGGTTAGTAAGTTTGCAGATGACATCAAGATTGGTGGCATAGCGGACAGAGAAGAAGGTTATCTAGGCTTGCATTGGGATCTTGATCAATTGGGCCAGTGGGCTGAAGAATGCAGATGGAGTTTAATTTAGATAAATGCGAGGTGATGCCTTTTGGTAGATCGAACCAGGGCAGGAATTACTCACTTAATAGAACATAGAACATAGAACATAGAAAGCCACAGCACAAACAGGCCCTTCGGCCCACAAGTTGCGCCGATCACATCCCCACCTCTAGGCCTATCTATAGCCCTCAATCCCATTAAATCCCATGTACTCATCCAGAAGTCTCTTAAAAGACCCCAACGAGTTTGCCTCCACCACCACCGACGTCAGCCGATTCCACTCACCCACCACCCTCTGAGTGAAAAACTTACCCCTGACATCTCCTCTGTACCTACCCCCCAGCACCTTAAACCTGTGTCCTCTCGTAGCAACCATTTCAGCCCTTGGAAATAGCCTCTGAGAGTCTACCCTATCCAGACCTCTCAGCATCTTGTAAACCTCTATCAGGTCACCTCTCATCCTTCGTCTCTCCAGGGAGAAGAGACCAAGCTCCCTCAACCTATCCTCATAAGGCATGCCCCCCAATCCAGGCAACATCCTTGTAAATCTCCTCTGCACCCTTTCAATGGCTTCAACATCTTTCCTGTAATGAGGTGACCAGAACTGCGCGCAGTACTCCAAGTGGGGTCTAACCAGGGTCCTATAAAGCTGCAGCATTATCTCCCGACTCCTAAACTCAATCCCTCGATTAATGAAGGCCAGTACGCCGTACGCCTTCTTGACCGCATCCTCCACCTGCGAGGCCGATTTAAGAGTCCTATGGACCCGGACCCCAAGGTCCTTCTGATCCTCTACACTGCTAAGAATGGTACCCTTCATATTATACTGCTGCTTCATCCCATTGGATCTGCCAAAATGGATCACCACACACTTATCCGGGTTGAAGTCCATCTGCCACTTCTCTGCCCAGTCTTGCATTCTATCTATGTCTCGCTGCAACTTCTGACATCCCTCCAAACTATCCACAACACCACCTACCTTGGTGTCGTCAGCAAACTTACCAACCCATCCCTCCACTTCCTCATCCAGGTCATTTATGAAAATGACAAACAGCAAGGGTCCCAGAACAGATCCCTGGGGCACTCCACTGGTCACTGACCTCCATGCAGAGAAAGACCCCTCCACAGCCACTCTCTGCCTTCTGCAGGCAAGCCAGTTCTGGATCCACAAGGCAACAGCCCCTTGGATCCCATGCCCTCTCACTTTCTCAAGAAGTCTTGCATGGGGGACCTTATCGAACGCCTTGCTGAAGTCCATATAGACCACATCCACCGCTCTTCCTTCGTCAATGTGTTTGGTCACATTTTCAAAGAACTCAACCAGGCTCGTAAGGCACGACCTGCCCTTGACAAAGCCGTGCTGACTACTTTTGATCATACTAAACTTCTCTAGATGATCATAAATCCTGTCTCTCAGGATCCTCTCCATCAACTTACCAACCACTGAGGTTAGACTCACCGGTCGGTAATTTCCCGGGCTGTCCCTGTTCCCTTTCTTGAATATAGGGACCACATCTGCAATCCTCCAATCCTCCGGAACCTCTCCCGTCTCCATCGACGATGCAAAGATCATCGCCAAAGGCTCCGCAATCTCCTCCCTCGCCTCCCACAGTAACCTGGGGTACATCCCATCCGGTCCCGGCGACTTACCAACCTTGATGCCATTCAATAGTTCCAACACATCCTCTTTCTTTATGTCCACATGCTCGATCCTTTCTGTCCACCGCAAACCAGCAGTACAACCACCCAGATCCCTTTCCACCGTGAATACCGAGGTAAAGTATTCATTAAGCAGCTCCGCCATTTCTAACGGTTCCGCACAAACTTTTCCCCCTTCACCTTTTAAGGGTCCTATGCCTTCACATCTCATCCTTTTACTCTTGACATATTTGTAGAAAGCCTTGGGATTCTCCTTAATCTTACCCGCCAAGGCCTTCTCATGACCCCTTCTCGCTCTCCTAATTTCCTTCTTAAGCTCCTTCCTACATCCCGTATACTCCTCTAAATCCTTAACACCTCCTAGCTCTCTGAACCTTCTGTACGCCTCTCTTTTCTTATTCACCAGGTTCATCACAACCTTCGTGCACCACGGTTCCCGTACCCTACCAACACCCCCCTGTCTCATCGGAACGTTGTCATGCAGAGCTCCAGACAAACATTCCTTGAAAATCCTCCACTTTCTTTCGGTACTTTTCCCCAAGAATGCCTCCTTCCAATTTACCCGTCTAATTTCCTCCCTGATGACACTGTATTTCCCTTTACTCCAGAGAAACACTTTCCTAGCCTGCCTGATCCTATCTCTTTCCAATGCTATCGTGAAGGAGATAGAATTATGATCGCTATCCCCAAGATGCTCACCCACCGAGAGATCCTCCACCTGTCCAGGTTCATTAGCCAGCACCAGATCAAGTACAGCCTCTCCTCTAGTAGGCTTATCCACATACTGTGTCAGGAAACTCTCCTGGACACACCTAACAAACTCCTCTCCATCCAAACCCCTAGCCCTAGGGATATTCCAATCTATGTTTGGGAAATTAAAATCTCCCATCACGACAACTCTGTTATTCCTACATCTCTCCAGGATCTGTTTCCCCATCTGCTCCTCAACATCTCTGTTACTATTGGGCGGCCTATAGAAAACACCCAGCAACGTTACCGACCCCTTCCTGTTCCTAACCTCCACCCACAGAGACTCCGTAGTCAATCCCTCCACGGCGTCCACCTTCTCTACAGCCGTGACACTATCCCTGATCAACAGTGCCACTCCCCCCCCTCTCTTGCCTCCCTCCCTGTCCTTCCTGAAACATCTAAAACCCGGCACCTGAAGCACCCAGTCCTGTCCCTGAGACATCCAAGTCTCCGTAATGGCCACCACATCACAATTCGAAGCAGCAATCCACGCTCTAAGCTCATCCACTTTATTCACTACACTCCTGGCATTAAAATAGACACATCTCAGACCTTCAGCCTGAGCACTTAATGGTAGGGTGTTGGGGAGAGTTATAGAACAAAGAGATCTAGGGTACAGGTTCATAGCTCCTTGAAAGTGGAGTCACAGGTGGACAGAGTGGTGAAGAAGGCATTCGGCATGCTTGGTTTCATTGGTCAGTACATTGAATACGGGAGTTGGGACGTCTTGTTGAATTTGTACAAGACATTGGTAAGGCCACGCTTGGGATACTGTGTACAGTTCTGGTCACTCTACTATAGAAAGAATATTATTAAACAAGAAAGAGTGCAGAAATGATTAACTAGGATGCTACTGGGTTTGAGTTATAAAGAGAGGCTAGTTAGACTGGGACTTTTTTCTCTGGAGCGCAGGAGGCTTAGGGGTGATCTTATAGAGGTCTATAAAATAATGAAGGGCATAGATCATCTAGATAGTCAAGATCTTTCCCAAAGGGAGGGGAGTCTAAAACTAGAGGGCACAGGTTCAAGGTGAGAGGGGAGAGATACAAAAGGGTCCAGAGGGACAATTTTTTCACACAGAGGGTGGTGAGTGTCTGGAACAAGCTGCCAGAGGTAGTAGTAGAGGCAGGTACAATTTTGTCTTTTAGAAAGCATTTAGACAGTTTCATGGGTAAGATGGGTATAGAGGGATAAGGGCCAAACGTGGGCAGTTGGGACTAGCTTCGTAGTTGAAAAAAAAGGGGTGGCATGGACAAGTTGGGCCGAAGGGCCTGTTTCCATTTGTAAACCTCTATGACTCTATCTACACTTCCCACTGCCTGGAAAAAGCAGCCAGCATTATCAAGGACCCCCATGCAACCCAGACATATTCTCTTCTACCTTCTTCCGTCGGGAAAAAGATACAAAAATCTGAGATCACGTATCAACCATCTCAAGATCAGCTTCTTCTCTGCTGCCATCAGACTTTTGAATGGTCCTACCTTACATTATGTTGATCTTTCTCAACACCCTAGCTATGACTGTAACACTATATTCTGCACCTTCTTTCCTTCTCCCCTATGTACTCAATATACGGTATGCTTTGTCTGTATAGTGCGCAAGAAACAATACTTTTCACTGTATACCAATACATGTGACAATAATAAATCAAATCACTACAGTTTTGAGTGAACATGTCTGTGTGATGTTACAGTAAGTGACTAGTGGGTGAATCTTTCTCTCTTCTACCTTTCTGACTTTGGAAGTGAAGGCTAGGTGGGGAAACAGAAATTGAGAAAAGTAAAGATTAGTGGTTAAGTAAAAGCAAATTGAAATTCTAATTAAATAAATTCTAATTAAATAAAATAGGGGTGCAGGGCCAGGCGATGTGTTGCAGCTGCAACATGTGGGAGCTGCTAGACCCCATTGTGGTTCACAATGACCACGTCTGCAGCAAATGTTGGTTGCTCGAGGAACTTCGGCTCAAAGTTAATGAGCTGGAATCTGAGCTGCAGACATCAGGGAAGGGGAAGATTACCTGGATGCTGTGTTTCACACCTCTTAGATTGACTGCCTTAAATTCTGTTAGCAGACAGGGACAGGAAGATATGACTGTGAGTGAGGCAGGGAGAAGATCCAAGAGATACTCTGCAGGAGCCCCAGCCTGTGCCTAGGTTTGAAATTTTTGTTCTCCGGATGGATCAAGGCAGGGACTGTACAGAGGATGAGCCAACGGACCACACCATCTTGGTTCAGGGAGCCGTTCAAGTAGGGGGACAAAATATAAATGTGGTTGTAGTTGGGGTAGTATAGTCAGCGGAATAGACACTGTTCTCTGTCGCCAGGATTGAGAGTCTCGAAGGCTGCGGTGGGTAGGGGAGGATCCCATGGTCAAAGAACAAAGAACAAAGAACAATACAGCACAGGAAACAGGCCCTTCGGCCCTCCAAGCCTGGGCCGCTCCTTGGTCCAACTAGACCAATCGTTTGTATCCCTCCATTCCCAGGCTGCTCATGTGACTATCCAGGTCCATGTAGGTACCAACAGCATAGGTAGAATGAGGAAGGAGATTCTGGGTCAGCAGTTTGAGGAGTTAGGCACTAAATTAAAGAACAGAAACTCCAAGGTTATAATCTCCAGATTATTACCTGAACCACATGAAAATTGGCATTGGATACATAAAATTAGAAAGAGCAATACACAGCTCAAGGACAAAGAACAATACAACACAGAAACAGGCCCTTCGGCCCTCCAAGCCCATGCTGATTATGGTGCCCGAACTAACCGAAAATAAATCTTCTGCCCTTCCTCAGACCGTATCCCTCTATTCCCTCCCTGTTCGTGTACCCATCCAAATGCCTCTTAAATGTTGCCAAAGTGCCTGCCTCCACCATCTCCTCTGGTAGTACGTTCCAGGCACCCACCACTCACTGCATGAAAAACATGCCCGCGCATTTCCCTCAAATTTTCCCCCTCTTACCTTGAGCCTGTGCCCTCTTGTAATTGACACTTCCATCCTGAGAAAAGCCTCTGACTTTCCACTCTGTCTATGCCTCTCATAATTTTGTAGACCTTTATCAGGTCTCCCCTCAGCTTCCATCTTTCCCAGTTTATTCAACCTCTCCTCATAGCCAACACCCTCGAGACAAGGCAACATCCTGGCGAACCTTCTTTGCACTCTCCCCAAAGCTTCCACATCCTTCTGGTAGTGTGGTGACCAGAACTGCATGCAATACTCCAAATGCAGCCTAACCAAGGTTTTATTAGCTGCAACATGATTTCCCAACTTTTGATTTCAATGCCCTGGCCGATGAAGGCTAGCATGCCATATGCCTTCTCAATCTCCTTAGCCACCTGTGTTGCCACCCTTAGGGAACTGTGGACTTACACGCCCAGATCCCTCTGTATGTTAATGACTGGTGTGGAAGATTGGGTTTGGAAGAAATGGGTTTCAGTTTGTGGGGCACTGGCATCTGTACTTGGGAAAGTGGGGGCTGTACTGTTGTGATGTGGAGATGCCGGCGTTGGACTGGGGTAAGCACAGTAAGAAGTCTCACAACACCAGGTTAAAGTCCAACAGGTTTATTTGGTAGCAAATACCATAAGCTTTCGGAGCAGAGCTCCTTCGTCAGATGGAGTGGATATCTGTTCTCAAACAGGGCACAGACACAGAAATCAAATTACAGAATACTGATTAGAATGCAAATCTCTACAGCCAGCCAGGTCTTAAATGTACAGACAATGTGGGTGGAGGGAGCATTCAACACAGGTTAAAGAGATGTGTATTGTCTCCAGACAGAACAGCTTGTGAAATTCTGCAAGTCCAGGAGTCAAGCTGTGGGGGTTACTGATAATGTGACATAAATCCAACATCCCGGTTTAGGCCGTCCTCATGTGTGCGGAACTTGGCTATCAGTTTCTGCTCAGCGACTCTGCGCTGTCGTGTGTCGTGAAGGCCGCCTTGGAGAACGCTTACCTGAAGATCCAAGGCTGAATGCCCGTGACTGCTGAAGTGCTCCCCCACAGCAAGAAAGGATGTCCCGAGGCATGGTACATTGGGGAAACCATGCAGACGCTACGACAACGGATGAATGAACACCGCTCGACAATCATCAGGCAAGACTGTTCTCTTCCTGTGGGGGAGCACTTCAGCAGTCACGGGCATTCAGCCTTGGATCTTCAGGTAAGCGTTCTCCAAGACGGCCTTCATGACACACGACAGCGCAGAGTCGCTGAGCAGAAACTGATAGCCAAGTTCCGCACACATGAGGACGGCCTAAACCGGGATGTTGGATTTATGTCACATTATCAGTAACCCCCACAGCTTGCCTCCTGGACTTGCAGAATTTCACAAGCTGTTCTGTCTGGAGACAATACACATCTCTTTAACCTGTGTTGAATGCTCCCTCCACCCACATTGTCTGTACATTTAAGACCTGGCTGGCTGTAGCGATTTGCATTCTAATCAGTATTCTGTAATTTGATTTCTGTGTCTGTGCCCTGTTTGAGAACAGATATCCACTCCATCTGACGAAGGAGCTTTGCTCCGAAAGCTTATGGTATTTGCTACCAAATAAACCTGTTGGATTTTAACCTGGTGTTGTGAGACTTCTTAGTGTGCTGTACTGTTGGGACAGCCTACATCTGAACCGTGCTGGGACAAGTGTTCTTGCAAACTGCGTAACTAGGGAAGTAGAGACGGCTTTAGACTAAGGAGTGGGGGTGAGGGTTCAGTTATGTGGAAAATTAGGAAGTCAAAGTTAAAGAAGGTAGACAGAAAGTCATAGTGCACCAAGGACTCATACAAGAGGAGGGAAATTGGAAAATGAAAATAAGTTAAAGGCTTTGTATCTGAATGCACAAAGCATTTGGAATAAAATTAATGAGTTAACTGGGGAAATGGAGAAAATGAGAATGATTTAGTGGCGATTACTGAGGCGTGGTTGCAAGGAAACCAGGTTTGGAAATTGAATGTTCAAGGGTACTCAGTATTTTAGAAGGATAGGCAAGAAGGAAAAGGAGGTGTTGTAGCTTGACTAGTTAAGGAAGAGACCAGCGTTGTAGTGAGAAATGATATAGGCACTGGAGTCCAAGCTGTAGATTCAGTCTGGGCAGAAGTAAGAAATAGCAAGGGAAAGAAGTCCCTGGTGGGAGTAATCTATAGATCCCCAAACAGTAGTTTTGCAGCATAAACCAAGAAATACTGCGGGTTGGTAAGCGAGGTACAGCAATAATCATGCATGTTGACTGGAAAAATCAAATTGGCAAGGGTAACCTCGAGGGAGAGTTAACTGAATGTATTAGAGATTGTTTTTTGGAGCAATATGTTGTGGAACCAGCCAGGGAGCAGGCTATTCTAGATTTGGTATTATCTAATGAGGCAGGGCTAATAAATCATCTTATAGTTAAAGATCCTCTAAGAAAGTAAAGTAAAGTTTATTTATTAGCCATAAATAGGCTTACATTAACACCACAATGAAGTTACTACGAAAATCCCCGAGTCGCCACACTCCGGCGCTTGTTCGGGTACACTAAGGGGCAATTTAGCATGGTCAATATACCTAACCAGCATGTCTTTCGGACTGTGGGAGGAAACTGGAGCACCAGAGGAAACCCACGCAGACACGGGGAGAATGTACAGACTCCACACAGACAGTGACCCAAGCTAGGAATCAAACCTGGGTCTCTGGCGCTGTGAGGCAACAATGCTAACCAGTGTGTCCCCGTGACCATAGCGTGACAGAATTTCAAATTCAGTTTGAGGGTGAGAAACTGGAGTCCCACACGAGCATCTGGCGTTAAACAAAGGTAATTACATAGGCATGAGGACAGATTTGGCCCTAGTGGACTGAACAGGAAGAGTTAAAGGTAGGATAGTTGATGAACAGTGGCAGAAATTTAAGAAGATAATCAAGTCATCCCAATTAAAATATATTCCAGAGAGGAAAGGTGGTGAGATGCGGGAAAGACTTCAATGGCTAATCAACAAAGTTAAGGATAGCATAAAGACAAAAACTAAGGCACACTGTATTGCAACGGCCAATGCACACTGGAAAATTGGGAAGTTTTTAAAGATCAACAAAGAGTCACTAAAAAGGAAATAAAAAGAACAAAAAAAATTGAATGAAAAATGAATGAAAAACTTCCCCCGCACACCTCCCTTAAACTTTCCCCCTCTCACTTTGAGCTTGTGCCCCCTTGCAGTTGACACTTTCACCCTGGGAAAAAGCTTCTGGCTATTCACTCTGTCTATGTCTCTCATAATTTTGTAAACCTCTATCAAGAATGAAAAAAATGTAGCGTAATTATATAAAAATGGACAGCGTAAGCTTCTATAAGTATATAAAGTGGAAGAGAGTAGCTGAAATTAATTTTGGCCCCTTGGAAGATGAAGCTGGAGAGTTAATCTTGGGGTATGCAGAAATGGCTGAGACACTAAATCAATATTTTGCCTCCGTTTCCATGGTGGGGGACACAAGTACCAGCCCAATAGGAGCAAAATATGCAGAGTTAATAGAAAGGGAGGAACTTAGAACAATCATCATCACCACCAGGGAAAAAGTACTGAGCAAATTATTGGGACTGAAGGCACGCAAGTCCCCAGGGCCTCATGGCCTACATCCTCGGGTCTTAAAGGAAGTGGTGTTGGAGACAGTGGATCCATTGGTTACAATATTCCAAAATTCCTTGATGCGGGAAAGGTTCCGGTGGATTAGAAAAAATGATAATACAATACCTTTGTTCAGAAAGGGATGAAAGCAAAATGCAGGAAACTATAGACCAATTCGTTTAACATCTGTCATTGGGAAACTGTTAGAATGCATTATTAAAGAAGTAGTAACATGAAACTTAGAAAGTCAAATTGTAATCCATCAGAGTCAGCATGGTTTTTATGAAGGTAAATCATGTTTGAGTAATTTGCTCAAGTTCTTCAAAGATGTAACAAGCAAGGTGGATAATGATGATCCTGTAGATGTAGTATATCTGGACTTCTAGAAGGCATTTGATAAGTTGCGGAACAAAAGGTTAATACACAAGGTTAGTTCACATGGGGTTAAGGATAATTCATTAGCTTGAATAGAGGACTGGCTAACCAACAGAAAGCCGAAAGCTGGGATAAATCGATCTTTTTCTGGTTGGCAAGATTTAATTAGTGGGGTGCCACAGGGCTTGGTCCTAAGGCCCCAACTATTTACAATCTATATTAATGACTTGGATGCAGGAATAGTAGGTACTATAGCCAAATTTGCAGATGACACTAAAATAGGTGAGATGGTGAAATAAGAAGTTTACAAATGGATATGGATAAATTAAGTGAATGGGCCAAATTTGGCAGATACAGTTTAACGTGGATAAGTGTGAAGTTACCAATTTGGTAGGAAAAATACAAAGGTAAATTATTATCTAAATGGAGAGAAACTTCGGAGTGCTTTGGTGCAGAGGGATCTGGGTTTCCTTGTGCATGAATCGCAGAAAATTAATATACAGGTAGAGCAGGGAATAGGAAGGCAAAAGGAATCTTGGCATTTATTGCTAAAGGAGTAGAATATAAAAGCAATGAAGTGTTGTTGCTACTGTACAAAGCATTAGTGAGACTGCACTTACAATATTGTGTATAGTTTTGGTCCCCTTACTTGAGGAGGGATGTAGTTGCATAGGAGGCAGTTCAAAGGAGGTTCACTAGATTGATTCCAGAGATGAGGGGTGTGTCTGACGAAGAGAGATTGAGCAGTTTAGGCCTATACTCCCTGGAGTTTAAAAGAATGAAAGGAGATCTAATTGAGGCATACAAGGTGATAAGGGGGATTGACAAAGTAGATGTGGTGAGGATGTTTCTCTTATAGAAACCCTACAGTACAGAAAGAGGCCATTCAGCCCATCGAGTCTGCACTGACCACAAACCCACCCAGGCTCTACCCCCATATCTACCCACTAATCCCTCTAACCTATGCATCTCAGGGCACTAAGGGCAATTTTTAGCATGACCAATCAACCTAACCCACACATCTTTGGACTGTGGGAGGAAACCGGAGCACCCAGAGGAAATCCACGCAGATACGAGGAGAATGTGCAAACTCCACACAGACAGTGACCCAAGCCGGGAATCGAACCCAGGTCCCTGGAGCTGTGAAGCAGCAGTGCTAACCACTGTGCTACCGTGCCGCCTGGAAATCTAGGGAAATCTAGAACAAGAGGTCATAGTTTTAGCATAAGGGGTGGCAGATTTACAACAGAGATGAGGAGAAATTATTTCTCTCAAAGGTTGTGAGACTGTGGAATTCACTATCCCAGAGTGTGGTGGATGTCGGGACATTCAGTAAATTTAAGGAAGGGGTGTACAGATTTTTAATTAGCAAGAGTTTGAAGGGCTATGGTGAGTGGGCAGGAAAGTGGAGTTGAGGCCGAGATGAGATCAGCCATGATCATATTAAATGGCAGAGCAGGCTCGAAGGTCTAAGTTGCCTACTCCTGCTCTGGTTCTTACATTCTTTAGCACCATGGCTGAGAAAATGGAACAATCTGCTTCAAGCTTGACTGCATTTCATAGACATAGCAGAGTTAGTAAACCTCCTTGTAAGAAACTATGGATTGAGCAAATGGGTGAGAAATGTATTCAAGGTTATATTTGGTATTAAATTACACCTTTAGTCTCCAGTGTGGTTTCATAGCAACTTCTGAGTATGAATTCTCATTATGTTATGGATACAGAAGTTGCTAAAGGAGTAGAATATAAAAGTAATGGTTGAATGGTTTCAGCATTCTTTAATTCTGGATAAAGGCAATGGTGAAGGATTAATAAGAAATGCTAAGATTGCTGGTTCTATGTCGGGTCAGTTAAGCAGGTTCCTGGAATGGCTGAGCAATAAGTGATTCTCCTATATTTCTTGCTGCAAACCAACAAGATGGTCTTCCTTCTTCTGTTGCTTCCTTGTTTTTCCCCTCATCTGTCTCCTTCAAGGATGACTCCAGTGGCTGTTCTGCCTAGTCCAAATGCAGATCTTCCTGAGAGCAAGCTTGTTCTGATACTTGCAATACTAATTTCGTCAGGGGTCCTAAATCAGGCATTGGGCCATCATTAACTTGTATAAGGGACCTAGTACTCCTTGTAGGTGGCTACCAGGAACGGGCCAAATTATTATCCAATCCAATTCCCAGAAGGGAAGACAGCAAAAAACAGGGAAATAAGAATACTGGTCCGAACTGTTTTTTCCTCCTGGGAATTTTGATTGCATGTCTTTCACATGACCTTGGAGTGCAAGGCATTGGCTGTGAAATCAGCCTCACAGCACCCAGATTACACATGTAAAAAGGCACAACGATATCCAATTTCTATCCTCTTATGTTTTATAACAATACCGTGTTACTAACGAAGTGTGGTGGGGGAAAATATTAGCAAAATTGTGATGTTTACAAGAAGTGTGAACAATATTTAGGTATTTTTATATTGTTTAGATAGATTATATAGGCTTTTAATTTGATGCTTGTGCATCTGTTAAAGTATTTTATTTCAAGCAACAGAAAGACAAATATAGCACTCTGGGCCCTAAATATTCAGGTTTAGACAAACTGGGTTCCACTGTTTAATACAAAGGCCCAGACAGCAAATGTGGGATTGTCTCTATGTTTACTTTATAGCCTTAACCAGGAAGATTCAGAGACCCTCAAATCTGTGGCTTAGATACTGCTGGTTTCAAAATACATCTGCTGTGTATAAATAGTCTCCATTTCATGTTTTACGGCGCATAACTTACTTACAGTTCCATTGAAATTCCTTGTACTTACTAACTACTTACAGCATCAGACTCGCTCTGCTACATGATGAAATAAACGGGAGAGAGTGAATCGCAATGTGTTAGCTGTTAAATAGATAAACACTGAATCAAAATGGAAGAACAGTCCGTTGTACTTTACTGCTCAGAATTCTACAGGCGGGTGGGTGTGGGTGTTGCGAGCACGGGGTATCTCAATGACCTGAGATACATTTTATCTCAAGTAAAAATCAAGTGAGCTGTTTCTGATCCAGTGTATATCATTTATACAAGTCCAAAGTTCATAGGATTCCCAGACAACTCCAAACATTCCCAATACCGAAGCTTCCAGTAAAAGAAATACAGCCGATCTCTATTAAACTGGGCCCAGCAAATCCTCAGGACATCACAGGAATAGAGTCTGTCTCTGGTACAGCCAGACAGACTCATCTGGAGTTCATTTCTAAAAGATCATTCCCTATTTCCCACTAGCTCAGAGTTACCCAGTTCACACAAGTGCTGCTACAATCATTTTAATCCCAGGCTGGTAGAGTCAGCACCAGTGCATTTTTAGGCTAATACATTTAATTCTACAGACTTGTAAAACAGCTCTTAACGGAATGCTGCCTTCATCCAAAAACTTTGGACCCAACTATAAATGCTCAGAGACTTAATAGCCAGTCCATTACAATACTGTTGGACCTTGTAAAGAGTCAATTACTGGATAATTTTGATTTGATCCACATGCGAGTAAAGCTGATGTCTTGTCACTTGACTTTCCATGTAAGTGTCTGTATTTAAATAATCAGTGCACTCGTTTCTTTGATCAAAACTTATTCATGTTGCATTCCTTTCATGTTAGTTCTATACTTTAGCCCTGAGAATTCAAGCCAGACCGTAAGGTTGTAAACATCTAACTCCTTGGCGTCTCACAGGAAGACTCACTTCTGTAATTAAGAGAAACAATGCACTTACAACACAAATGGCCTAATAAAGTTTACTGAAGATTCACACCTGTGTGACTGTTGTTCTTTTTAACCCATTTATCACTGACGGACTATTGTCACTTGCAATACTAAATATAGTGACATCACCAGAACTATGTTATGAAAGTTAAAGAAAATCATCCCATGAAATAGCCTTTCATTGGTTACATGTTTTTAAAATTGTTTGCATTTTGAGATTTGACCACAGAACTTTGGAGAGTTATATTTAAATATATTTAGAATATGCTAAACAGCCACTGGACAGGTAGGCCAGTGCTGGTCTCAAGCCCAGACAAAAGGGGGAGGGTTAGTAGCAGGAAGGGCATCTGGCTGTAAATCGACCAAATCCAAATTGTGGTTGATATGAACGGAAATGGTACCCATGCTAGGGCATACCCTGCAAGCCACACACAAGGTCCCCGCCCGAACGCTGTGAGGAATGGACAAGGGTTGGTATCCAATGGATGATGATGGCTAAAGAAGAAAGTTCAAATGAGGGGCGAACAGATAACTAAACTTAAAATTGCAAGTCTAATTGTTGACAGCCTGACAGGAAGAAGTAGTGAAGTAATGGACCTGATGGTGAGAAAACAAATATAACTCCCCAGGAAACAAAGTGGAAGGGAAGCAAAGCCAGAGAGATTGGAAATGGATATAAACCTTATTACCATGACCAGGATGGCAGATGAAATTGTTATGGAGTAATACAACGTGAAGAAATGCTGGCAGTGGACAAAATCAGTGACAGAATCAGCAAAGTAATGCTGGAAATTGGGGTAAAGTGTGGAACATAGTGAGTTGTTGTGCACCACAGAGCAGATATGGAGCAGATGAGAAAGAAGAATTCTGGGAACAGATGGACAACATAATTCAAACAATACCAAGCAGTGACAAACTTGTGGTGGCAGGAGGCCTAAATGGATACCTGGGGAGATAAGAAGCAGGTGCTCAGTTATCCAAGGTGGACAGGGTTTTGGAGGAACAAATGACAAAGGAACAAAAATCCTGGAGTTTTCTGTATCATACCAACTGGAGCAAATGATACCATAAATATAGAAATCAGCTTATAACCTACAACAGTGGAAGTAATGAAACAACAGGTGGACCACATCATAGTGAGAAATCAACAGGAAGCAAAGAACTGCAGTTCTTCCCAAGAGAGGCACTGACCACCCAACACGGAGCGCTGATGACACAGCTGACTGCAAAGAAATCAAAACAGGAGAAGACAAGTGGTAGACAGAACATCAGGTGGTAGAAACCCAAAAACCTGCAAATGACGGAGGAATTCAGATGAGACAGCTCAGATAAATAAGAGTCACGACAGACAATGTAGAGGAATGGTGGAACTTGGTGGCAGACTTGATTCGGAAAACTGGTGAAGAAGTGTGTGAAAGTTTATCAAGGAGGAGAAAGGCTGGAAAAGAAACCTGTTGGTGGGATGAAAACACAAAGTGCAAAGAAAAGAAGGAACTGCTAAAGAAGTGGAAACAGTGAGGACTGAAAGAAGATAAACAGTGCAAAAAAGAATGCAAAGAAAGTGATTACTAGTGATTTTGAAAATCTTGATAAACCAGCTTCCCATCCATTGACTCTGTCTACACTTCCCGCTGCCTCGGGAAAAGCAGCCAGCATAATTAAGGACCCCACGCACCCCAGACATTCTCTCTTCCACCTTCTTCCGTCGGGAAATAGATACAAAAGTCTGAGGTCACGTACCAACTGACTCAAGAACAGCTTCTTCCCTGCTGCTGTCAGACTTTTGAATGGACCTACCTCACATTAAGTTGATCTTTCTCTACACCCTAGCTATGACTGTAACACTACATTCTGCACTCTCTAGTTTCCTTCTCTATGAATGGTATGTTTTTGTCTGTATAGCGCGCAAGAAACAATACTTTTCACCGTATGTTAATACACATGATAAATCAAATCAAATCAAAGACAGTCAAAAAGATCTTTTCAGAATAGCAACTGCTAGTGATAGATTAACAAAATGGATGTAAAATCAAGATTGCAGATGGCGTTATCATTAGACAGATATTGATCAGCAAGGGGGTCAACGGTTATGGGTGGCAGGAAGGATAGTGGAGTTAGGCCACAATCAGATCAGCCATGATCTTACTGAATGGCGGAGCAGGTGCAAGTGACTCAATGACCCACTCATGCTCCCTATTCTAATGATTTTATGATCCAAATGAAGGAAAATGAAATCAATGAGAGGTGGGTCAATACTTCAACAGGCTTAAAAATAAAGAAAACCCCAGAGAAAAAACAGGAGAGGTAGCTGCTCATCAAGAAATGACAACTAGCATCAATTGGAAAGAAATCAGAATAACACTGAAAGAAATGAAAACCAGCAAAGCAGTGGGACCAGATGACATACAGTGGAAGGATGGACCTGCCTAGGGGGTACAGGACCAGAACAAGCTACTCACTTGTGACTGGTAATTACTGACGCTCTGCTGAACGTGATTTAGTTGGATCTGGATGAAATGGATGACTTCCACTGAGATGTAGCATGAAGAGACATTGGCCAGGATTTTCCAGGCTGCGCCTGGTGTTGTGAGACTTCTTACAGGATTTTCCAGCCAGTGTTTAACTGGCAGCAGAGGTGCCTCATCTTTGGCCAGTCCCGGCGAGGTCTATGGCATTTTGTTTGGCTCACCTACCCTGTCACTGGGCGACCCGCCATGGAGGGGAGGGGGTGGGACCAGAAAAACCCACTGGCGGGAATGGCCAGAAAATCCCACCCATTGATGAAAGGAGATTTTTATTTGTCATGGTAAAGCGTTTCCCTGCTGACAAATGAAGGAAAATATTAACAAGGAATCTTCCCTACTCTCATATATATCCTGCTGGTTAGCACCAGACAGGCAACGTCAAAGATTTGGGAGTAGATTATCTGGATGTTAAGGAGACTAAATTGGATAGCCCTCGAAAACAGGCATGGAGATTGTGATGCATGACTGAATGGCATCCATTGATTGCAATGCTAATTTTGTGCTATTTGCTCATGTGAATGATCTCTACATCTAGCCAGTGCTAACCTGCTGTTCCTTGGCTGGATGTACCAGAATGTCGTAAGTGACTAGGAACAGTTATAGTTCACCTGCACTGCTCAAAACCAGCCTGTATCTCTTAAGGGGAGATGCATTGTGACTGAAACAGGTGCTAAGAGTCATGGGTGAAGAGAATCTGACCTGGAAAAGTCTGAAGAATTGCACAATGGGATCAGACCAGGCTCCACAAAGTTTTCAGACTCTGCACTGGAAGTCATGGCATGTCAGCTATGAATCTCACTAACTTTTACAGATGCACCATAGAAGTAGAATGGGGCAGAGATGTCCTGCATTCACAGGGGGGATGGAGGTCCTTTCAACACATGGTCCAAAAGCAACGGGAGTTGATAGCCGTGGTGGTTAATATCAGAAGTTAAGCCTGTGGATCTAGCATGCAGTGCCACCATAACTTCACGAGAGGTTAAAGCTTAAGGAATCCATCTTTAAAAGTCATATCTACCAACTGCTCAAATCACCATAATCCCATCTTGTATCTAGTAACAATCTGCATTAATTAGATTTCATACTGAACATTTCATTCACACACTTGGCACCACTGGATTTGATCTGATTTTGATTTGATTTATTATTGTCACATGTATTAGTATACAGTGAAAAGTATTGTTTCTTGCGCGCTATACAAAGCATACCTTTCATAGAGAAGGAAACGAGAGAGTACAGAATGTAGTGTTACTGTCATAGCTAGGGTGTAGAGAAAGATCAACTTAATGTGAGATAGGTCCATTCAAAAGTCTGACAGCAGCAGGGAAGAAGCTGTTCTTGAGTCGGTTGGTACGTGACCTCAGACCTTTGTATCTTTTTCCCGATGGAAGAAGGTGGAAGAGAATATGTCCGGGGTGTGTGGGGTCCTTAATTATGCTGGCTGCTTTGCCGAGGTAGCGGAAAATGTAGACAGTATCAGTGGATGGGAGGCTGGTTTGCGTGATGCATTGGGCTACATTCACAACCTTTTGTAGTTTCTTGCGGTCTGGAGCAGAGCAAGAGCCATACCAAGCTGTGATACAACCAAAAAGAATGCTTTCTATGGTGCATCTGTAAAAGTTAGTGAGATTCATAGCTGACATGCCAGATTTCCTTAGTCTTCTGAGAAAGTAGAGACATTGGTGGGCTTTCTTAACTATAGTGTCGGCATGGAGGGACCAGGACAGGTTGTTGGTGGTGTGGACACCCAAAAACGTGAAGCTTTCGACCCTTTCTACTTCGTCCCCATTGATGTAGACGGGGGCAGGTTCTCCACTACGCTTCCTGAAGTCATTACTATCTCCTTCGTTTTGTTGACATTGAGGGAGAGATTATTGTCATCGCACCAGTTCACCAAATTCTCTATCTCATTCCTGTACTCTGTCTCGTCATTGTTTGAGATCCGACCCACTACGGTGGTGTCATCAACAAACTTGAAAATCGAGTTGAAGGCAAATTTGGCCACACAGTCATAGGTGTATAAGGAGTATAGTAGGGGGTTGAGAACACAGCCTTGTAGGACACCGATGTTGAGGATGACCGTGGAGGAGGTGTTGTTGTCTATCCTTACTGATTGTGGTCTGTGGGTTAGGAAGTTCAAGATCCAGTCACAGAGGAAGGAGCCGAGGCCCAGGCCACAGAGCTTGGAGATGAGTTTTGTAGGAATAATGGCGTTGAAGGCTGAGCTGTAGTCAATAAATAGGAGTCTGACGCTGGTGTCTTTGTTATCCAGGTGTTCCAGGGTTGAGTGTAGGGCCAGAGAGATGGCGTCTGTTGGGGTCCTGTTGCGGCAGTAGTGAACTACTGGAAGCTTCACAGCCACAGGTTGCACACAAACAACCAGCTACTCAACAATGATGGTCAGTCACATCAATCCAACAGGTTGTAGGACTCTGATTGAGACACCTCCCTCTCTCTTGCAGGACAAGATGGTGCACAACTGGAGTCAGTGGGGAGTAAACCAGATGGTTACAAACAAACCTGCATTTCTTAATCTCCATGGAGGAGACAGTGTTGGTTTTTATAGGGGTGGCCAGTGATGGGGCTGAAGCCATCAAAGCTAATGGTATCCTCATTCATAATCTTTTTCTCACATCCCACTTAACCCTTATCCCACATTCTCCATTAACTTAAAAGCTGCAGATCAAAGAATAAGGAACAAAGAACAAAGAAAATTACAGCCCAGGAACAGGCCCTTCGGCCCTCCAAGCCTGCACCAAACATGCTGTCCGACTGAACTAAGGCCCCCTACCCTTCAGGGACCATATCCCTCTATTCTCATCCTATTCATGTATTTGGCAAGACGCCCCTTAAAAATCACTATCATATCTGCTTCCACTACCTCCCCCGGCAGCGAGTTCCAGGCACCCACCACGTGTAAAATACTTGTCTCGTACATCTCCTTTAAACTTTGCCCCTCGCACCTTAAACCTATGCCCCTGAGTAATTGACTCTTCCACCCTGGGAAAAAGCTTCTGACTATCCACTCTGTCCATGCCCCTCATAATCTTGTAGACTTTTATCAGGTTGCCCCTCAACCTCTGTCGTCCCAGTGAGAACAAACCAAGTTTCTCCAACCTCTCCTCATAGCTAATGCCGTCCATGCCAGGCAACATCCTGGTAAATCTTTTCTGTACCCTCTCCAAAGCCTCCACATCCTTCTGGTAGTGTGGTGACCAGAATTGAACATTATATTCCAAGTGCAGCCTAACTAAGGTTCTACAAGCTGCAACATGACTTGCCAATTTTTAAACTCAATGCCCCAGCCGATGAAGGCAAGCATGCCATATGTTTTCTTGACTACCTTTACCACCTGCGTTGCCACTTTCAGTGACCTGTGTACCTGTACACCCAGATCCCTTTGCCGATCAATACTCTTAAGGATTCTGCCATTTACTGTATATTTCCTATCTGTATTAGACCTTCCAAAATGCATTACCTCACATTGGTATGTTATAAGATGTTATCAGCATGCATGCTTTTCAGAACTCCCTGCATCAAAACCTCACCCTTGTGCCTTTTTCCTTTCAAATACCTAAGAGACGCAATCATGTCGGACAGTGAAGAAACATAAAGAAGAAAGTGACGATGAAGACAGAGCACTGCCATTTGATTTTACGCTCACAGCCACCAGCTCAGATACTGACAATGTGGATATCTTTGAGGACAGATTAGAGGTTGGATATGCATGTGGTGAGATACCAGGTACAAGTAGCCTACAGCCAGGGTGAGGACCAAGGATAGCACAGCGGCCAGCTCACTGGAGGGTGATATTGCACATGTGTTCTGCTGCTCCAGTGAGGACTTTGATGGACATCTTAGAGAAGAATGTTGATTGGGAAGCATAACAAAATGCTTGATGAGTTGGGGAACCTGCCAAAAAGCCTGCAGCCACATCAAGCAGCATGACCTAGTGCAGCGGCAACTTGGCACAGCTTGGAGCCCATCCTTTCCAATATGTGGTAGCTAACTCCATTTGCACACTTGTGGACTCAGGGGAGTGACAGTGGCATTAGCCTTCCACCAGTCCTGCTCCAGCCACTGGGGATAGTAATGTGTAGGAGCACCAGGACAGGGAAGGACACAAGAAAAACCAACAATAAGCACAACAGTGATTCATTGACTTTTGTGTACAATACAGTATGATTTATAAATTTGGTTTAGAATGTTTATTTTGTGGTGGCTTTTAACTTTACATTGTGACCAAGTCAGTGCTGTGATAGTAAGTGACAGATGGAAGGTAAGGAGTAGGATTGTTGGTGAATGAGGAGTTAGGGTTGTGTTGTTGGATGAGTTCTACACAGACAGCCAAGACAGAAAGGGACTGTCTAGGTTGTCTTCTGCCTTCCCCTCCTTCCCTCTCCTGTTGAGTTATTTGCTGTCTAGCCGGTGATAAGCATCATTCCCTCATGATGGTAAGGTTGTGCAGCATTAGGCAGACCACGACAAATCTTGACGCCCGTTCTGCCAATAGTGCAGGTCTCTTCCAGAGCGGTCCAGGCTGTGGAAGCATTAACTCAACATACCATGGAAAAAACGCTTACTGCCTTTTATAACCATTGGACATCCCAAAATGTTTTACAACCAACGCAGTACTTATGAGACATAGTCACTGTTGCACTGCAGAAAATGCTACAGTCAATCTGAGCACAGCAAGCTGCCACAAACAGCAAAGTGATGGTGACCAGATAATTAACATAATTAATTATGGTGTTTATTGAGTGATATATATATATATATTTCTTCTAAATAGTGCCACGTGATCTTTAACAACCACCTGACAGGACAGACGGGGCTTTGCTTTAACGTCTCTTCGGAAGAGTGGCACCTTCGACAGTGCAGCACTCCCTCAGTACAGCAGTCTGCTCAATAACATTACTTGTATTTGTGTGTGGGTTGCTCAATGGGGTCATTAGCCATGTTGTCAGCAGATAGCTCTTGTTGCTCAGTAACTATTCATTGGATTGGTGTGGCAGCTCAAACATGGGGGGTACAGCAAGTGGTCGTGGAATGACGGCATCTTTATTGCTGCCAGGATACCAGCATTGAATGGTATAGAACCAGAGAATCCCGACATTGCAGAAACAGGCCGTTCGACCCATTGATTCTGCACCGACTCTACGAAAGAACATTTCACCCAGGCCCATTACCCTGTCCTATGCCTGTAACCCTGTGCATTTACCATGGCTAATCCACCTAACCTATACATCCCTGGACACCAAGGGGCAACTTAGCATGGCCAATCCACCTAACCTGCACATTATTAGGCTGTGGGAGGAAACTGGAGCACCCGGAGGAAACGCACGCGAAGGGAAAATGTGCAAACTCCATACAGTCACCTGAGACTGGAATTGAACCAGGGTCCCTGGTGCTGTGAGGCAGCAGTGCTAAGCACTGCGCCACCATGCCGCCCTTACAGTGCACAGTCAGTAGCAGCTATAAAGGTTTATCACTTTCATATGTGGTCCTTATCCTGCTCTGACTTTTTTCGGACATTTGAATATTTTTTCCCCCAACACTCAAATTAGGAGCAGGAGTAGGTCACTTGGCCCCCTCGAGCCTGCTCCACCATCCAATTAGATTGTAGCTGATCATATTGTAACTTCAACCCCTCATTCCTACCTACTGATAACCTTTCACTCCCCCCCCCTTGTTAATCAAGAATCTATTTAGCTCTGCCTTAAAAACATTCCACTACATTTTGAGGAAGAGAGTTCCAGAGAGGCAACCCTCTGAGAGACAAAAATATCCCATCTCCATCTTAAATGTGCAACCCCTTATTTTCAAACAGTGACCCCTAGTTCTAAATCCTACGACAAGAGGAAATATCTTTTCCACATCCATCCTGTCAATATCCCTCAGGATCTTAAAGGCTTCGATCAAGTTGTTCCTTATGCTTCTAAACTCCAGAGTATACAAACCTAACCTCTCCAACCTTTCCTCATAAGACAACCCACCCAATTGCTGGAATTAATCTAGTTAACCCTCTCTGAACTGTTTCTAACACCTTTACATATTTCCTTAAATAAGGAGACCAATAGCGCACACAATGCACCAGGTACAGTCTCACCAATGCCCTGTACAATTGAAGCAAAACCTCCCTACTTTTGTAATCAATTTCCCTCACAATATGCAATTGTGGCCTCAGTAGGCAGTCGGTCTCAGTGAGGACCTCCTTACTAAAGAGCGGACATCTTTCAGATTGCTCCTTGCTGAGAGTCAGGTAGGAGTATTGCTCACTAAATAGCCTGGGTGGATATAGCCCCCATCCTCTCACTCCCTGTCCGTTCTCTGTGCCTTTGCTCATTCTCCAAGTCATAATGTATTCCAGGGGGAATGACCACCAGAATAACCATGTCTTGGAACAACTAGTTTGTGCAGAAGGCTTGAAGTCAGCAAAATTCATTTAGCGCTTGTCCCTGTAGACTATTGCAACTCTAAACAGTGATAGAAAGACCCACATGTTTGCGGAATCGAAACAGCAGCCAGAAATAATTAATGAGTAAGTAATCTATAAGTAGTTGATGATTTCTTTAAGTAATTTAAATAATGGGGGAGTCCTCCTGTTGCCGAACTCACGTTCTGCTGTGTGAGGTTAAGGGAGTGTGATGACTTCAGTCAGGCAAATGAGGTTGGCGTGCTAGAGTATGAACTCCCTGATTAAGTCCTCAGGGAAAGAGTTCCCTGATTGAGTCTTAATTGATCAGGGAGTCTCATGTTCCCTATTTAAAGCAGATGTGTCGATCTCTCTGCCTGCTGAAGCGGGAGCACTCAGAGAGCACTCTGTTGTATAGTTTGCCTTGTAAATAAAGGGACTTTTGGTGACGGGACCTTCGCCTCCGTGGACTTACGACAGGGAGAATGAGTGATAGCTGGAGCATTGCGTTCCAAAAGGCACCATTGGTGTGAAACCAGTGTTGTATGCTGATTCGTATAATAATTTACCCGCTTTTTGTTTTTTGAGAGAAATTCACTAAGTATGATTTTAACACCCTCACTAATGTAGGATCCAACATGATTCACCCCACAATTGAGCATGCATGTTATGGATGCCATTTTGGAGGCCCAAGACGAAAAGATGTGTGCCAATGAGCCAATTTCTCACCCAGCCAGCCGGAAGAATGTTGTGTTTGGGGAAGACAGGGAAAAGTATTTAAAAAAATTATGAATTGGTAAAAGTGTCAAATAACTTTTATAATATTTTCTCATTCTCACAATTTTCAGAAAGTTATTATTTATTATTATTATTTAGAAAGTTTGAGAAACAAAAAAAAAGACTATCTGATACATTGCATTGGAGTGTTATTTTTCATTTCTGGGACCTTGGTTTAAATTGAGCCCAGACTAGTGGAATGAATGTCTACTCTCTCACTAACAATTGTTGAATGTTCTGAAATGAACTAAGCCTGTACATTGTTTGGTTTATTATTGTCATATGTACCAAGATACAGTGAAAAGTATTGTTTTGCGTGCTATCCATATAAATCACACTATACATAGCTGACAAAGAGTCGGATTACCTATTTTCGTGCAGGTATCTAGCCATACCAGAACATTGACCATAACTTAGCATCGCCAGTTAGGGAATCACAGAGAAGCTTGTAGTAGGGTTTGACTTGATTCATTATTGTCACTCGTATTAACTTACAGTGAAAAGTATTGTTTTTGCGCGCTATACAGACAAAACATACCGTTCATTGAGAAGGAAACGAGAGAGTGCAGAATGTAGTGTTACAGTCGTAGCTAGGGTGTAGGGAAAGATCAACTTAACGCAAGGTAGGTCCATTCAAAAGTCTGACAGCAGCAGGGAAGAAGCTTTTTCTTGAGTCAGTTGGTATGTGACCTCAGACTTTTGTATCTTTTTCCTGAAGGAAGAAGGTGGAAGAGAGAATGTCCGGGGTGTGTGGGGTCCTTAATTATGCTGGTTGCTGTGCCGAGGCAGCGGGAAGTGTAGACAGAGTCAATGGATGGGAGGCTGGAAATACAGCCACAGAGATGGGAAATATGAAATGCACTCATGATCTATAGGGTGATACAGACTTTGGCAGCGGGACGGCTGAGTAAGAAAATAACGATTAGATGAAGGATGAACTGTATCTGTTCCATACTAAACCTAATGGCGCACAGTAAATGTTGAAGTGGGTTAAAAAGGACTGATGCTTCCCTGTTATTTCTGACGTAAGTAAAAGTTTCTTCAAAGGAAGAAAACAAGTCCAACATACATTGACTTCCGCTAAACATTCAGCATTGTCTGTCAGCAGATAGTAAAAATAAATAATGGATACCTGCTTGTAATTTAGAAACTATGAAGTTCAATCAGAACTCTGAAGGAATAAATGGGAGTGATAATATGCATCCCATGAAAGAGGTTGCTATAGTGATAGTGGACACATTGGTGATCATCTTCCAAAATTCTCCAAAGATGTGCGGGTTAGGTGGATTGGCCATGCTAAATTGCCCCTTAGGGGTTATGGGGTTAGGATCTGGGTGGGTTCGTGGTCAGTGCAGACTTGATGGGCTGAATGGCCTCCTTCTGCACTGTAGGAATTCTATGATTCAAATTCTGGATTCTGGAGTGGTTCCTTAAAATCGGATGGTAGCAAATGTCACCCGCCTATTTAAGAAGGGAGGGAGAGAGAAAATAGGGAACTATAGACCTGTTAGCCTTACATCAGTAGTAGGTAATATGCTAGAATCTATTATAAAGGTTTAAAGTTTATTTTTTAGTGTCACAAGTAGGCTTACATTAACACTGCAATGAAGTTACCGTGAAAATCCCCTAGTCGCCACATTCCAGTGCCTGTTCGGGTACACAGAGAAAATTTAGCATGGCCAATCCACCTAACCAGTAGGTGTTTCGGTCTGTGGGAGGAAACCGGAGCACACATGAAGGAAACCCATGCAGACATGGGGAGAACTTGCAGACTTCGCACAGACAGTGACCCAAGCCGGGAATCGAACCCGGGTCCCTGGCACCTTGAGGCAACAGTGCTAACCGCTGTGCCACCGTGTTGCCCGGAGCAGGTGATAAATGGACACTTGGATAATCATGATCTGATTAGGCATAGTCAGCATGGATTTATAAATGGGAAATCATGTTTGATGAATGTGTTGGAGTTTGTTGAGGATGGTAGTAACAGAATTGATAAAGGAGAGTTGATGGACGTAGTATAGCTGGAATTTCAGAAGGCTTTTAATAAAGTCCCCCACAGGACGTTGTTTGGCAAAATAAAAGTACATGGGGTAGGAGGTAATATACTGGTATAGATTAAGGATTAGCTAACAGGCAGAAAATTCTGAAAATAGGAATAAACGGGTCATTCTCACATTGGCAGACTGTGGCTAGTGGGCTACCGCAAGGATCAGTACTTGCGCCCCAGCTGTTGACAATTTATATCAATGATTTGGATGTAATATTTCCAAGTTCACGGATGATACAAAGCTGGATGGGAATGTGTGCAGTGAGGAAGATGCAAAGCAGCTACAGGAGGATTTGGACAGACTTAGTGAGTGGGCAAGAACATGGCAGATGGAATATAATGTGGAAAAATGTGAGGTAATCCACTTTGTAGAAGGAACAGATGTGCAGAGAATATCCTAAATGGTAAGAAATTAAAATGTGTACAAGGGGACCTGGGTGTCCTTGACCATTAGTCACTGAAGGTTAACACGAAGGTGCAGCAAGCTATTAGAAAGACTAGTGGAACGTTAGTCTTTATCATAAGAGGATTTGAGTACAAGAGTAGGGAGGTCTTGCTTCAATTGTATAGAATCTTGGTTAGACTGCGCCTGGAGTACTGTGTGCTGTTTTGGTCCCCTTACCTCAGAAAGGATATTATTGCCATCAAGGAAGTGCAACGAAGGTTCACCAGACTTGTTCCGGGGACGGCAGGACTGTTGTGAAGAAAGGTTGGACAAGCTAGGCCTGCATTCTCTACATATGAGAGATGATCTTATTGAACCCTACAAGATACTTAAATAAATCTTACAGGTAAGATGTTTTGGCTGAGGAGTCTAGAACAAGAAGGCACAATTTCAAAACAAAAGGGAAGCCATTTAAGCTGAGATGAGGAAAAATTTCTACACAGAGTGTTGAGAACCTTTGGAATGATCTACTCTAGAGGGCTGAAAACTCAGTCATTGACTATGCATAAGGTAGAGATTGATAGATTTCTGATTAACAATAACGTAAAGGGTTATGGGGATAATAAGGGCAAAAGGCATTGAAGAATCTGATCACCCATGATTGTATTGAATGGGGGAGCGGGCTCAAGCAGCTGAATGGTCTACTCCTGTGCTTATGAGTTCAACATCAACACAAAAACAGCAATTTGTATTTGCATAGAGACTTTAACGTAGTAAAACATCTCAAAATGCTTCGTAAGTGTGTAATCAGACAAAAATAATGTTGACTCAAAGAAGGAGACATTAGGATCTAATGTTTGGCTGAAGAGGAGGTTTTAAGAGGAGAGAAAGGAGAGCTTGCAGTCAAAATTCTAGAGTTTAGGCCTGGACAGCTGATAGCACAGAAATGCCTATAGTGGGGTGAAGAAACTGGGGGATGCACAAGAAGCCAGAGTTGTAGGAATGCCGAGTTTTGCAGCTGGAGGAGATTATAATTCCTTTACATGCTCCAGTTATGCTGCTAGTTTGGCACACTATACTTTAGTTGCTTGGGTGCTAAAAGCACGTTGTAATATTGCTGTGCAGTGGCAACTGGCAACAGACAAGTGAGACCATCTCCAGTATAAGCCTCCAACAAGAAAAATGCAAAAAAGGTCTTGGATGCTTATTGGAAATGCATTCATTGAAAATTCTGGAATGAGTGTTTTATTTGAACAATCTATTTGGAGAAATTTTGCAGCACCTCTACCATGTTTTGGTAGAGGTGCGATAATGATAATAAATCCTCTTCTGATCAATTATGGCATTGAGCAAGGTCCTGCATAATACCTCATGAGAAATGTCTACCATAAATTACTTCTGATGGCAATCTGTAAATTAAAACTGTCATTTTTGTTAATGAATTTATAAGCAACTAACTTCTTTGTCTTAGTTCTCAGAATTGATGGAAGAATATTCTGACCATTAAATAACCTGTTCTCCACTATTGCCTACACAATGTTGGCTGTGGCCCAGTTGATAGCACTCTCACCTCTGAACCACAAGCTTCCACGTTGAAGTCCTGCTTTGTGGCTTGAGTATGCAAAATTTCAAAGGCAGTGCAGCCCAGGGAGAGTACTGTGCTACCGAGTGGTTTTGAGATACCAAACCAAGGTCCCATCCGCCTTCTAGGATGAGTTGAGAAGATCCAATTTTTGAAGAAGGGGAGTTATCCTGGTCAATATCAATCCTTCAATCAATGTCACAGAAAACAATTATCTATCTGTTCATTATCCATTGTTAACCACATTCATAAATGTTGGTGATGATGAAACAACAAGAGCAGCAGAAGAACAAGTGGTCATCAAACTTGAAAATGGCAAATTTTCCAATGTATAATAAGCACGTAGAGCTAATTTTTCAGCCTGATATATTAGAAGTCTAGCTGCCTCCACTTCTTGTGTACAAACTTACTTCCTTTTGTCATGCTTTAGTCCTACTTTTATGTCAACTTTCTGCGATTAGAAATTTGTAAGTCCACGTTTAAAATGTGAATTGACTATGTAACCACATCACATTGTAATTACAGCTTTGACAAAGGGTCATCTGGACTCTCTTCTCTCCTTACAGATGCTGCCAGACCTGCTGAGATTTTCCAGCATTTTCTCTTTTGGTTTCAGTTTCCAGGGGCGGCACGGTAGCACAGTGGTTAGCACTGCTGCTTCACAGCTCCAGGGTCCTGGGTTCGATTCCCGGCTCGGGTCACTGTCTGTGTGGAGTTTGCACATTCTCCTCGTGTCTGCGTGGGTTTCCTCCGGGTGCTCCGGTTTCCTCCCACAGTCCAAAGATGTGCGGGTTAGGTTGATTGGCCAGGTTAAAAATTGCCCCTTAGAGTCCTGGGATGTGTAGGTTAGAGGGATTAGCGGGTAAATATGTGGGGGTAGGGCCTGGGTGGGATTGTGGTCGGTGCAGACTCGATGGGCCGAATGGCCTCCTTCTGCACTGTAGGGTTTCTATGATCCGCAGTAATTTGCTTTTATACTTTGTAATTACACCCTCCCACCTGTGATGGCATTACAATGCCTCAGTTTTGTGTTTCTCAGGTGCTCAGCTATATATTGTCAAGATATTCCAATGCTCTGACTAATTCTGCTGTAAATTTTATTATTCAACTATAAATAATAAATCAACTTAAAAAATAAAGAGTGCGCAATTTTAAAATGGGAATCAATTATTTATGCATATTTAATTATCCCTTAGTCTCTAACTGCTCTTCACCTGCTGAAGACAACAATTAAGCTTGGTGTGCAATGTTACAGGGATTGGCTAGTGTATGACTATAAACCTGTTGATTGAGAATATTTTTGGAAGAACACTGCATGAGATTCAGACAATCTTAATGAAATCAATTTTTAATTAGCAGAGTTTATGTGCTCAGCACATTCCCGATGAGAAGATTAAAAGAGAAAAACATTTTGGAATTGCTTTATTTCACTCCTGAAATATTTAACAAAGTTTGCAGAGTAAAAAAAAACCCAACAAAGCTTGTAGTGACCTCCTTCTGAGAAGGTGCTAATGGGCCTTCTTTCAGTACATCAGACTTTTGAATGGACCTACCTTATATTAAGGGGATCTTTCACTACACCCTAGCTATAATTGTAACACTACATTCTGCACCCTCTCCTTTCCTTCTCCCCTGCGTACTCTATAATCAGTATGCTTTGTCTGTGTAGCGCACAAGAAACAATACTTTTAAATGTATACCAATGCATGCGACAATAATAAATCAAATCGAATCAAGACAACAGGATGGTTAGTTTGGTCACTTCAGAGCCAAGTACAGTTAAGTCACATAGGCCCAGAATGGGTAAAGATAGCAGTTTTCTTTCCCTAAAGAATATTAGAGAGGTTGTTTTAAAACAGACAATCCAATAAGCTCCACAGTTTCACTGATGCTTGATTTTTAATATTGTGCAATAAAATAATCTGTAAACATTCCTACGTTTGTTTGACTTTGTATTTTTTTTTAGGCAGAAGATCTTTTCCTCAATTGTGGATGTTTCAGCACATATTTGCTAGCGGTATCACCTTGAAATGAGAACTGGGAACAACAAAGAATGTGGGCCCTGACAGCATCCTGACAATAGAACTGAAGACTCATCCCACACAAGTGCCAGGCAATGGCTATCGCCAACAAGGCAGAACCCAACCATCTTCCCTTGACATTCAATGGCATTACATCACTGAACCTCCCCCATCATCAACATCCTGGGGTTACATTGACCAGAAACAAATCTGGACCAGTCACATAAATGCTGTGATTACAAAAGCAGATCGGACGCTACAAATTCTGAGATGAATTACCTCCTGACTCCCCAAAGCCTGTCCACCATCTATAAGGCACAAGTCAGGAGTGTGATGGAATACTCTCCACTTGCCTGGTTGAGTGCAGGTCCAACAATATTCAAGAAACTCAACATAATTCATGACAAAACCCTGCATGATTGACACCCCATCTACCAAATTAAGTATTCACTCCCTCCACCACCAACTCACAGTGGCAGGAATGTGTACATATCCAAGATGCATTGCAGCAACTCATCGAGGTTCCTTCAACAGCACCTTCCAAACCCATAACCTCCACCACCTAGAAGGACAAGAGCAGCAGAATGCAATTCCCTCCCAGCTGTACAACATTCTGACTTGGAACTATTTTGCTAATTCTTCAGCGTCGCTGGGTCTAAATCTTGAAACTCCCTTCCTAACAGCACTTTGGGTGCATCTGCACCAGATGGATTACAGCAGTTTAAGCCGCTACCTTCTGAAGGGCAATTAGGGATGGGGAAACTATGTTGGTTTAGCCAGTGATACATCCCATGAAAGAATAAAGAAAAGCTTGCAATGCAAGAGCTGAGGCCACGAGGACCTCTACTGTTCGCAAAAAGCAACACCAGCCAAAGGAAAAAAAATGTTTTCAAACTGCACACCATCAAGAAATAGGCACAGTGTTCCGACCACTAAAACTGAAAAGCTCATATTCTTCTTTCTACTACATAATTTTAATGTACAGATCAATATGCTCTTCAAAAAAAGGAAAAATCTTTAAGTATTTAAATAAGGTGAAATGCAAATTTCTGCAACATGAAAGGAGGAACCAGATGCCAAATAAAACACACCTACGAGAAAATAAATAGCTTCACATTATAATTTTTTAAATGCTGTTTTCTGGTTTTTCTTCCCTAAGTTACAGCCCCGTCTTTTCCCAAACCAATGGTGTTTTATAGTAGGACAGGCAGATGTCAGATTTGTCCACAGAGACCACCAATCTTGCTCTTTGGTAGACATCTTTGGCTGGCACAGTGGCTATCACTGCTGCCTCACAACGCCAAGGACCCGCGTTCAATTCCAGCTTCGGGTCACTGTCTGTGTGGAGTCTGCACGTTCTCCCCCGTGTCTAAGTGGGTTTCCTCCAGGCGCTCTGGTTTCCTCCCACCATACGAAAGATATGCTGATTAGGTGGATTGGCCATGTTAAATTATCACTCGGTGTACCCGAACAGGTGCCATAGTGTGACGACTAGGGGAATTTCACAGTAACTTCATTGCAGTGTTAATGTAAGCTTACTTGTGACACTAATAAATAAGCTTAAAAATTCTTGGGCAGCTCTTGACTTGAATGGTGTGTGAAGGGATTCTCTCATCCTCAGTAGCCCAACCTATTCGAAAGTCCAGTGTTTCACTATTACAATCATAGCCTCAAACAGTTTCTTTTAGCAAACCCTAAGTTTTCACACCATGGTTTCATGGCGATGGTGACATCAACTTATAATTGCTGGAGCATATGAAATAAATAACCTCTATCATTCTCTTGGGAAATCACAGGGTGATTGATGTTCTAACAGCAGTGTTATTCTGCTGTAGAAAAAACTAAATAGTTACAAGTAAACCTTATAATTGCCTGTTTTCTATTAAGCAGTTGGTCATTTAACATATAACCCCCTGTTCTATGGTACATAGTGTTTTTCTCCCTTCCAAATGTGCTGATTTTTTAGTCTGATGAAGTGTACATTCCCATAACTTCACAACAATTCTGTTAACTTTATTTACTGGATATTTCCAGGTATTGTGGATTTCCAGCATTTTCAATTTTGTGTTGGATTAACTATTAAATGTCACTTATTAACTATTTATATTGTAATACTGTGAGGGAACTTGCAATGTGCACAATAAAATCATTGCGATAAGTAAGTATTTGGCAGATGCAGCAGCAAAAGCAGTATCTGTGTCAGCAATCTTAGGGCTACTGTTCAATATCAACAGTACAGCAGTTGTTTTGTTACTGAACAGCATTTTGGTTGGGTGACTGCAGTTGCTAAATGATCCTGTCCATTACTGGTACCTGAACAGATACTGCCAAGAGTCAATAGGCCATTACCTAGCAGCAGAAACAACTTGCTAGAAGCAATCTAATGGAGGAAGATTCATTTAAGTGATTGCAGTTGGCTTGGGGAAGAAAAATGTAATTCACTTTGAGGGGGAAATGGAGCGATACTGCTTAGGTACTGTTATATGTCTGCAATCAAACTGTCAAGGCCTTTTACACTATAAGCTTTCTCTCAAGAAAGTGATGTTCTTCTAAATTTACTTTTAAATGACATTCCCTTGTGAACTAGTGGCCGATGGGAACTAATGCACAGCTGTGACAAATTGAGAAATGTTGATGTGTAAAATGATTGTGCTATGATGCCGTCACCCAATGACGCAATAATGTGCATAGCATAATTGGGACAGGGTCTTATGCTTTACGACATTATCAAATGGGTGCACATTAATCACATGGCTGCCAGTGTAGCATTTTTACTAGGCACATCTAGATTGGTAACAGGTGCAAACATTCAGGGCAAAGAATTATCTTCCTGGTTGCTAGTCTAACAAAACCGGACATATTAACTTCATCGAGCCAATAACTGCAAGAGCTCAGGCTGCGGAAGCTGGTGACCAAAGCACCATATAAAAGCAGCTGTTATATATTAATGCTGTGTTAGACTTGAATCTGCCACTAGAGTCATAGAGGATTACAGCATGGAAACAGGCCCTTTGGCCCAACTTGTCCATGTTGCCCTTTTTTAACGACTAAGCTAGTCCCAATTGTCTGCGTTTGGCCTATATCCCTCTACACCCATCTTACCCATGTAACTGTCTAACGCTTTTTAAAATAAAAAGTTGTACCCGTCTCTACTACTACCTCTGACAGCTTGTTCCAGGCACACATCTGTGTGTGAAAAAAATGTCTCTCTGGACCCTTTTGTATCTCTCCCTCTCACTTTAAACTAATGCCCTCTAGTTTTAGATTCGCCTACCTTTGGGGAAAGACATTGACTATCTAGCTGATCTATACCTCTCATTATTTTATAGAACTCTATACGATCACCCGAAGCCTCCTAGGCTCCAGAGAAAAAAGTCCCAGTCTATCCAGCCTCTCCTTATAACTCAAACTATCATGTCCCGGTAGCATCCGAGTAAATCTCTTCTGCACTGTTTCTAGTTTAATAATAACCTTTCTATAATAGGGTGACCAGAACTGTACACAGTGTTCCAAGTGTGGCCTTACCAATGTCTTGTACAACTTCAACAAGACGTCCCAACTCCTGTAATCAATGTTCTGACTAATGAAACCAAGCATGCCGAATGCCTTCTTCACCACTCTGTCCACCTGTGACTCCACTTTCAAGAAGCTATGAACCTGTACCCCTAGCTCTCTCTATTCTATAACTCTCCCCAATGCCCTACCATTAACTGAGTAAGTCCTGACCTAGTTCAATCAACCAAAATGCATCACCTCACATTTATCTAAATTAAAATCCATCTGCCATTCGTCAGCCCACTGGCCCAATTGATCAAGATCCCGTTGCAATCCTAGATAACTTTCTTCACGTCTACTATGCCACCAATCTTGCTGTCCACTATGTAACCAACCTATCTTCTGTCATCAAGCCAATTTTGTATCCATTTGACTACCTCACCCTGGATCCCGTGAGATTTAACCTTAAGCAAAAACCTACCATGCACTTCCTTGTCAAAGGCTGCAACAACCTACCATGCGGTACCTTGTCATTCTGGGATCAAATTTTCAAATCTGCAATGGTCAACTCCAGATAATGGACAGAATAAATGAATCTCAGGTCAGTGGCATTATCTTCCAGGCGAAACAGCCACAGGAAGCTTGGTGGGCAGACATATTTAAAATGTCAGTATTCACGGGGGAGGTGCCGGATGATTGGAGGGTGGCTCATGTTGTTCCGTTGTTTAAAAAAGGTTCCAAAAGAAATCTGGGAAATTATAGGCCAGTAAGTTTGACGTCGGTGGTGGGCAAGTTATTGGAAGGTGTGATAAGGGATAGGATCTACAAATATTTGGATAGACAGAGACTTATTAGGGAGAGTCAACATGGCTTTGTGCGTGGTAGGTCATGTTTGACCAATCTATTAGAGTTTTTTGAGGAGGTTACCAGGAAAGTGGATGAAGGGAAGGCGGTGGATGTTGTCTACCTGGATTTCAGCAAGGCCTTTGACAAGGTCCCTCATGGGAGGTTAGTTAGGAAGGTTCAGTCGCTGGGTATACATGGGGAGGTAGTAAATTGGATTAGACACTGGCTCAATGGAAGAAGCCAGAGAGTGGTTGTGGAGGATTGCTTCTCTGAGTGGAGGCCTGTGACTAGTGGTGTGCCGCATGGATCGGTGTTGGGTCCATTGTTGTTTGTCATCTATATCAATGATCTGGATGATAATGTGGTAAATTGGATCAGCAAATTTGCTGATGATACAAAGATTGGAGGTGTAGTGGACAGTGAAGAAGGTTTTCAAAGCTTGTAGAGGGATTTGGACCAACTAGAAAAATGGGCTGAAAAATGGCAAATGGAATTTAATGCAGACAAGTGTGAGATATTGCATTTTGGAAGGACAAACCAAAGTAGAACGTTCAGGGTAAATGGTAGGACTCTGAAGAGTGCAGTTGAACAGAGGGATCTGGGAATACAGGATTCCCTAAAAGTGACGTCACAGGTGGATAGGGTCGTAAAGAGTGCCTTTGGTACATTGGCCTTTATAAATCGGAATATCGAGTATAAAAGTTGGAGTGTTATGGTAAGGTTATATAAGGCATTGGTGAGGCCGAATTTAGAGTATTGTGTACAGTTTTGGTCACCTAGTTACAGGAAGGATGTAAATAAGGTTGAAAGAGTGCAGAGAAGGTTCACAAGGATGTTGCCGGGACTTGAGAAGCTGAGTTACAGAGAGAGATTGAATAGGTTGGGACTTTATTCCCTGGAGCGTAGAAGAATGAGGCGAGATTTGATAGAGGTGTATAAGATTTTGATGGGTATAGATAGAGTGAATGCAAGCAGGCTTTTTCCACTGAGGCTAGGGGAGAAAAAAACCAGAGGGCATGGGTTAAGGGTGAAAGGAGAAAAGTTTAAAGGGAATATTAGGGGGGGCTTCTTCACGCAGAGAGTGGTGGGAGTGTGGAATGAGCTGCCGGATAAATTGGTACATTTAAAAAAAACTTGGACGGGTTCATGGATGAGAGGGGTGTGGAGGGATATGGTCCAAGTGCAGGTCAGTGGGACTAAGCAAAAAATGGTTCGGCACAGACAAGAAGGGCCAAAAGGCCTGTTTCTGAGCTGTAATTTTCTATGGTTTCTATGAGCTTAATTTCTCATGCAGCCAAAATTCAGTTTGCCGGTGGCGGGATGATCTTTTGCAATTATGTTCTTGGAACTTTAGAAGTAGGTTAAGCTTCCTGACGAACAATGTCAAGAAGCCCTTTTGCATGTCATGCTTCTCATTAAAAGGCCAGCTCACAAAAATAATATTTCACTTCCAAATTAGGCTCGAAACCAGTCAAAAATTAGAACGTTCACATTTACGACTGTTTATAAGTGTCAGGCAATTGTGAGGTAGACTTCTTCCATGACTTTGAAGGCAGTAGTCACTGCTTTGGTCTTCCTGGAAACCACTCACAAATGTCAGTCTCTTGATACGGATCGGATGCTGGTTTTCCAAGTGATGTAAAGCTAGAAGACGTGAGGCACGACCAGCGCCTTCTTCCATCGGCATAAAGATACAAAAGTCTGAGGTCACGTACCAACTGACTCAAGAACAGCTTCTTCCCTGCTGCCATCAGACTTTTGAATGGACCGACCAAGCATTAAGTTGATCTTTCTCTACACGCTAGTATGACTATTTCACTACATTCTGCACTCTCTCCTTTTTTTCTCTATGAACGGTATGCTTTGTCTGTATAGCGAGCAAGAAGCAATACTTTCCACTGTAAACTAATATATGTGACAATAATAAATCAAATCAAATAATCAAATCAGCAGGGAAGTGGAGGGAGAGATGGAGCAGAGGGAGGACAGGGGAGAGAGGACATGAGAGGGTGGACCAGTGGGGAAGGTTGGGGGGAGGACCATCGGGGAAGGATGGGAGACTGTCTGAGAAAGAAAGACAGATTGCCTGGAGCAGGAGGGAGGCAGCGAGGGAATGTTTGGGTGCATGGCCATGGGATGTAAGGAAGGGACTTGCTTGTTGGGTCTGGGGTTCCTGTGGTTGGGTGGTGGAGGGGGTTTCTGGGTAAGGATGGTGGGACAGTTACGCTCTGAGGGGGCGGGGCTAGTGCTGTCTGCCATATAATACAAGCCGCCTCCCCTACAAAATGTGCAAATGAACATTCATTTTCAGTTTCAGTCTGCTTAACCCTGCCCTGCAACCTGACAAAAGAGCTACTGACCAGTGAGAAAATCCTGATGAATAATTTTGACTGTACTAAAGATTCAAATGGGTGACAGTGAATTTATGAAATCAATGGAAATGAATGAAAATCGAGAGCAATTTAAACCAGTTACCAAGCTGCTATTTCATTTTATAAAGTCAAAGTTACTATGGGCTCAGACAATATTTCAGCAACAGTACTGAAAACTTGTGCTCCAGAACTTGCCGCTCCCCTAGCCAAACTGTTCCAATACAGCTACAATACTGGCATCTACCTGGCAATGTGGAAAATTATCCAGGTATGTCCTTCACACATAAAGCAGGATAAATCCAACATGGGCAATTACAGCCCCACCAGTCTACTCTCGACCAACAGGAAAGTGATGGAAGGGATCATCAATAACACTGTCAAGTGACCATTACTTAGCAATAGCCTGCTCACTGACACTCAGTTTGGGTCCCGCTGGGTCACTCAGCTCCTGACCTCATGGACAAAAGAGCTGAATTTCAGAGGTGAGGAGAGAGTGACTGTCCTTGACATCAAGGCTGCATTTGCCTGAGTATGGCATCAAGAAGCCCTATCAAAACTGGAGTCAATGGGAATCAGGGGGAAAACCCTTGGCTGTCATATCAAGCTCAAAGGAAGATGGTTGTGGTGGTTGAGTATCAATCATCTCAGTTCCACAACATCACTGCAGGAGTTCCTCAGGGTTAGTGTCCTAGGCCCAACCATCTTCAGATGTTTCACTAATGACCTTCCTACCATCATAAGGTCAGAAGTGGGAATGTTTGCTGATGACTGCACAATGTTCAGACCATTCGTGATTCCTCAGATAATGAAACAGTCCATATCCAAATGCAGCAAAACCTGGACAATATCCCAGCTTGGTAACATTCACACCACTTAAGTGCTAGTCAATGGTCATCTCCAACATCTCTAACCATTTCCCCAAGACATGCAATGGCATCACCTTCGCTGAATCCCCACTATCAACATCCTGGGAGTTGTCATTAAACAGAAACTGAACTGGACTAGCCATATAAATACTGTGGCTACCAGAGCGGGTCAGAAGCTAGGAACCCTCCTGATTCCCAAAGCCTGTCCACCATCTCACATGGCACAAGTCAGGAGTGTGATGGAATACTCCCCACTTGCCTTGGTGAGTCCAGGTCCAACAACACTCAAGAAGCTTGGACCAAAGTAGCCTGCTTAATTGGCATCCCTTCCACAAGGTTCGTGTTCTCCAGCATTGGTGAACAGTGGCAGCAGTGTGTATCATCTACAAGATGCACAGCAGGAGCTCACCAAAGTTCCTTTGGCAACTCGTTCCAAACCCACGACCACTACCATGTAGATGGGCAACGTTAGCAGATACATGGGAACACCACCACCGGACGTTCCTCTCCAAGTCACCCTGACTTGGAAATATATTGTTGTTTCTTCACTGTTGCTGAATCAAAATCCTGGAACACCCTCCCTGACAACACTGTGGGTGTACCTACACCATAGAATTACAGCAGTTCAAGAAAGTAGCTCACCATCACTTTCTAAGGGTAACTAGGCAATAAATGCTGACCTAGCCAGTGACACCCATATCCCATAAAATGAGTGCAAACAAACTTCTCTTATCTTCACTGCTATATTTTATGTAATGATGAGCATAAATTTCCTTCAACAAAATATTGGGAAGACTATCTTCATCCACACAACAGATGTCATTCCCTGGGCTTTGTTTCCATCCTTCGCAACTGTCTGAATCTCAGCCAGACTGTTGGCAATCTTGGTCTCATGTTTGACCCTGAGATGAACTTCTGACTGGACATTTGTGCGATCACCAAATCTGCCAACATCTACTTTATCTGCTGCCGAAACCCTTATCCTTGCTTTTGCTATTTCTAGAATCCATTACAGAAATTTGTCAAGGGCAAATTTAAATGTTTCCTTTTATTTCCCCATGATCTTTGTATGTAGATGTGCACCTTTTTTTACCCTTGCAGTGATTGACTCAATTTTTTACTGATCCAGTAACAAGCTTTTATATATTTAAAAATGAAGGTTATTTTATTTCTCACACATTTTCCTCAGAGGTTAAAAACAATTAACGTTTCACTTACTTGACTCACCCACACCATCTCACAAAAAGTTTTTTTTAATTCATGGGATATGGGCAGCATTTATTGCCCATCCCTAACGGCTGTGGCTCTGGAGGCACATGTAGGCCAGACCAGGTAAGGAAAGCAGATTTCCTTCCCTATAGGACATTGATGAGCCAGGTGGGCTTTTCCGACAATCAACAATGGTTTCATGGTCATCAGTAGATTCCTAATTCCAGATACATTTTTTAAAAAATTATTGAATTCAATTTCCACCATTTGCAGTGGTGGGATTTGAACCCTGGTCTCCAGAACATTAGCTGAGTTTCTGGATTAATAGTCTAGCGATAATACCACTAGGCCATTGCCTCCCCCACAGATAGACACAGATGAAGATAAACTAGTAATTACAAAAATGCAATTTAACTCAGTCTTAATTTTAGTGCAGGTCTGGTGTTTTTTCATTGAGTTGATACTTTGGCTGGAGTGAAGGTTTTGAAAATACAGAGATTTCTCAGCAACTGCGAAGCTTCTTGTAGTTGATCTGCCAGGAGGCTGGTCTCTCAAGTGAACTTCAAGTTGGAACAACACATAAGGGAATCCTTTCACTTTCAAGGTGTTGCTGTTGGATACTTTGGCTGCTTAGTTGACTGCAGCAGTCCGATGGCTTCACTTGCAGAACTTTCTCTCCAATTGAATTCTCTTGACAGCCCTTTTGAGACCTACTGATACATTCTTTAGCAGGGAGCAAAGATAACCATCTTCTCATCTGACCTCCCATGGCCTGTCGAGTCAGTGTCCATATTAGGTGCTGTGGTTATCCAGTTAAGTGTCCAAGTTTGGCCCTCCCACCCGTGGATCTGGTCAGCCACAAGCCCTTTGTTTGAAAAGGCAAGCCAATATTGTTACAGTGAAGGTGTTAAGGGCCTTGTCTACCTTTCTGGGTCTGAATGATTTTCTGAATTTGTTTCAAGAAGAGAATGGAGTCAACATCAGTCTGTAAGGTAGCCTTTTGTTTTCTCTTCAGTCGGGGGAATGTTTCAACCCACAAGGCTAGTCAGGTGGTACTTGGGTGGCCATTTTTTCCCAGTCTTGTTTTTTAATGTAACTTGTAAAATATAGCTTTAAAGATTAATACTATCTTCATGCTAGTATTGGGCATGACATATTCCAATACTTTCCTGGTTGGTTTCCCATTTTCCACCGTACATAAACTCATTCTATCCAAAACTCTGCTGCCAGTATCTTAATTCACAGTAAGTCTAGTTAATTCATCACCACTGTGCTTGCTGACTGACAGGGACTCCCAGGTTGCAACGCCTCAATTTTAAATTCTCATCTTTGCTTTCAAACTCCTCCATGACTTCAGCCCTCCATATCTCTACAACCACTTGGAGCACTACGACCCTTAAGGATCTCTGTTCCTCCCATTGCACATCCCTGGCTTTAATCACTATCATTGGTGGCTGTGCCTTTAGCTGCCTTGACCCAAGTTCGAGAATTCCTTCCTTGAACACTTCTCTCATGCTCTCTCCTCCTTTAAGATGCTGCTCAAAGCTCATCTCTTTGACCAAGCTTTTGACCATGTGACCTGATGTCTTCTTCTGTGCCTCAATGGCAAAATGTTTTCACTGATAAGGCTCTGGGTTTGTTTTGCTTCGTAAAAGGTGCCATTTGTTGAGAAAAATGTTTCAATTTTCAAACAATTTAATAATCTGAAGAATCCTTTCCTCCAACTAAATTGTCTTTCTCTAGATGCGTGTTCTACTTTTTTCACTGGGGTAGGAATATTCTTGTTTGTGATCCATCTCTACAAATGTCTTCAATGCCCCTTGGCAATTCATCAGGTTCTTATGAGGGTGCAGGTCCTTTAACTGCTTCCCACGCAGGTTTGTTCTTTGAGTCCTCCAGTTAAAACTGAGAGAATTTACTCTTTTTGGGATGCCTAAGCGTAAATGTCAGTTGAGGCTGTAATAAAACACTGCTTTCCTACTTACAAGTCCAATATGCCAACACTATCCAGGAGCTACAAGCCTTATGAATAGTTTAAGCTGGTTTAAGGAGATATGAAATCCATTCCTATTGTCAGAAAATGACCAATTTTCTTAAAGCAGAATTTAATATGTGATTACAGAAAATGCTGGAAAATCTCAGCAGGTCTGACAGCATCTGTGGCGAGAGAATAGAGCCAACGTTTCAAAACTGGATGACCCTTCATCAGACCTGAGCTCTGACGAAAGATCATCCAAACTTGAAGCGTTGGCTCTATTCTCTCTCCACAAATGCTGTCAAACCTCCTATGATTTTCTAGCATTTTCTAATTTTGTTTCCAATTCCAGCATCTGCAGTAATTTGCTTTTATCTTAATAATTAATTATAGAATCATAGATCATCGAATCTACAGTGCCATTACAGTGCCATGTACAGAGGCCATTTGGCCCATCGAGCTTGCACCGCCAACAATCCCACTCAGATCCTGTCCTATCGCTGTAACCCCACACATTAACCCTCCTAATCCCCCCAACATTAAGGGGCAATTTAGCATGGCCAATCAACCTAACCCGCACATACTTGGATTCTTTTATGATGGATTGGAAGCAGAGAGGTCTAATGAAAATGAAATAATTTATCTCTGGTATCAAAGTGTAATGGCTCACAGTGGCCTTCCCTTACATGCTAGCTGTCCCAAGATGCTTCAGTTCTTGGTACTGACCAATACAGTGACCACTTAAGAAAATATAGTCTTAACGTGACTTTGTGAACATACTTGAGGAGAGAGATCTTCGGATTAAGTAACAAAAGCTAATGCAAATCTCAGATAATAAATGTCTACTTAATCCTGATTGCAGCTTTCATCTGGCGTCTTATACCTCAGCTCTAGCTGATGGTTTGATGAATATCGAGTTTGCAGATTGACAAAAGTGACTTAACGCATCTCTTGGCATTGGTGACGGACAGAATAACTAAACAGGCTTGGGCATCCTGAAGGTGATTATCTGCCTACAGAAGGAAGAAGATGAATGCAAGGCAACCTGGTTTGTCATTTTGTGTACTTAATCACTCAAAGCTCACAACACAGAGCTTTGGTTGATTGAAAATTAAATTTAAGAAGCTTTGTTTTTGAAACAAAACACTATTGTAGAAAAGGTTGCTAAATTTATGGAGTGTTCCACCCACAGTGAGGAGATTGTGTCCAAGTCCAGATCTGTCTAACATTCCACCTCAGTGCCGGGTGAAGGTGGGATCCATTGCCAAAGAGGAAAGAGAGAATAAAGAAAATGCTGCTTAATCCATGAGTGGCGAAGTAGCAAGTGAAAGCCTTTCTCATCGAAGGGATAAAGTCGATATGCTACTGTTCAGAGCAAAATTGGTTATCCACTGGCTAACACCTGTGCTAAACACGTTCCACACAGTTGTTCACTGGAGGCTTCCCACAAAAAGGCAATTACAGTTTCATTTCTGTGCAGCCACAGAGAGCAGGTCTGGAGCTCCTTCTGGTTTTACTAAAATACCATGGGTCCCAGCCAGGCTGGCTAGGCCGCCTCACACCACCCCACCCAGTCAAACATTCCGATAGCCTTTCCTTCCTTACCCCCAACCTCTGGCACCTATCTGACTTGGTGTTGGAGCCACGTGAAGCTCCTGAGGCACAGACCAGCCCAGCAGCATTGGACCATATTCACATTCTGGTGGAAACTGCTGCTTCCCGGATGTTCTGATCATTTTGCTTCAGGAATTGTGCTCTGTTTCAAACAGCAAATGTCATTGGTCAGAAGCTCAATCCCACTGGGAGGAGGATTAAAGATTCTGAGACTTTAAGATGGGAATTAACAATAATATTTGCTTCAGTGACATTTCTGAATTTAACAAGTGACAATGCCCCCCAATTACCTCTCCCTAATTACCTTTATCTTCACCCAAACCAACGCTATGCCCCTACATACAATTCCTTACTTTTCCGTGCCTTCCCACTACGCCTAGGTGTATTCCCAGGATGCATGTCAGAGGTGGAGGTGGCCTGCTGTCTTCTACACCCTGTTGCCTGAGACACCCTTGGTGGGCACCCTCTAGAGGGCTGGCACCTGGAGGGCCCCAGCCTACCTTCGGGTGGCACTGGTGTTTTCGCGTCACCCTGCTCTGCTGGCTGTTTCTGAATTGCGCCGGTCTCAGGAAGGGGGATTCAGGTTGGCTGGTCAATCCCAGTGTCTCCTGGGTGGAAGGCCCCTGGTGCCTTCGTGGGCCCCTGGGTTACTTCATCGGCCAGAGGGGCAGCTGGAGTGAGCTCCAGAAACCTCAACATCATCTGGCATTGCCAGTCCTGGAGGCCTGCCATTGTCTGAACCATACAGCTGAAGCTCTCAAATATGGTCCTCAGGGGACTGAGTCATGCTTTGGCGTTCTCCCATCATGGGTCTGATCTCAGGCATTCCATTACGGATGCCAACCTTGCAGTGTTGGCCTGGGTGCCACACAATGCTGGTACCATCTTCTGTGACAGAAGGCTATGAGACTCTCTATTCAGCATTTTTTGATTTGATTTGATTTGATTTATTATTGTCACATGTATTAGCATACAGTGAAAAGTATTGTTTCTTGTGCACTATACAAAGCATACCGTTCATAGAGAAGGAAAGGAGAGAGTGCAAAATGTAGTGTTACAGTCATAGAATTAAAGCATTGTTAGAGAGTTCAGAAGAGTTAGAATGAAGTTTTAGAAGCATAGGACGAGAGTAAAAGATAGAATTAGAAGATATGCTGGGCACAGCTTGCAAGAAGTTGCCTCGTCCCGGCGCCACCTTTCCTCTCTCTTTCCTCTTTTGCAGTTGCAGGAGTGTCGCTGGCAACCCCTCCTGGTATTCCCAGTTCTGCCTTTGCATCTCAAACAGCTGAGAGATGAACTGAAGCAGTATAATTGACATCATGGGTTGTTTTGTGGATGGCATGGTGGCACAGTGGTTAGCACTGCTCCTCACAGCGCCAGGGACCTGGGTTTGATTCCCGGCTTGTGTCACTGTCCGTGTGGAGTTTGCACGTTCTCCCTGTGTGTGCTTCGGTTTCCTCCGGGTGCTCCGGTTTCCTTCCACAGTCCAAAGATGTGCAGGTTAGGTGGATTGGCTGTGCTAAATTCTCCCTCAGTGTACCCAAACAGGCGCCGGATTGTGGTGACTAAGAGATTTTCACAGTCACTTCATTGCAGTGTGAATGTAAGCCTACTTGTGACACTAATAAATAAACTTTATTTTAATCTGAACTAATGCAGTGTTCTATTATTTTAGTGTTCCCCTGGGATGGCAGAGTAAAGCTTGTTTGGAATAATTGACAGGTCAGGTCATATGGCTGGGGACAGCTATATTTTCACAGAGAATTCCAGTTTTAGTTTTGTTTTTCAGTAGCTGCTTGGAGTTGAGAGAAACAGTCTCTCTAGAGTTGATGTTTTGCTGTCTAATTGTGGCTGTCTAGGTGCTGCTTTTGAGTTAAGGGACAACAATCTCTAGCCAGCAGATTTCGAAGGATATATCCTCTCAGGAATCTGGAGAATGGAAGCTGCCAGAGACTGGGT